>NC_048595.1:279999519-280217019 GCF_003668045.3 Cricetulus griseus | reverse complement strand
TATGGGACACCACACACGGGGCAAGATGTCAGTGGGCTTAAATACTTTTTGTTTCAAGCAGCTGAAGAAGACAAAATGACATGTTTGGTCACCCACTGCTGAAGTCAGTGTACAGCGTGACCTACTGACATGCCTGCAGTGTTTCCTGCAATGTACCTGCAGCACCTGCATGTCTTCTCAGAGTATTGGACAAAGGGCAGGAGCAGGAGAGGGGAGTTATTTGTGCATAGTTTCATCTCATTAATGCTTTTTATCTTATGGCATTGCTTTTCTCAGTAAGGCTTAAAAAGGAACATGATTGCGCCTCCTAAAAGGGAAAAAGAACATTAGTTAACAAAAGTCTATTACACTATACATATAGAAATATAAGAAAATAATGAAGAAATCACTTAAAGCAGACGTGAGAGATCTGTACAGTAGGGAAGGCTTGGGGGAGCTCACTGCGGATTTGTACAGACAATGCATACTGCTTTCCTTTTCACCATTAGACCCTAGATGCTGGCTTCACAGAGACGTATGTCTTCAGAGAAGACAAGAGACAAGGCCAAGAGTACCACAGATTTGTGAAGTTTTCCCGCATCCACTGGCACTATGTGGCAGCAGAGTTTTTAAATAGTTAAACCTTGTTCCTTCTCTTCGAGTATGTAGTGTTTCACCAAAAGCTTTAAAAACACAAAAAGGCTACCATCCTATTCCTTCCTCCTGTCAGAATCAGTAGTGACACGAGGGGAGAAGTGCTGGGAACGCCTAGGCATTGACATAACAATGGTCCATCTCGGGACAGTGACACTGTACATGGTCAGGCAGCAGGCAGCCCAGTCTCTCAGATCATCTTTCACATGACGAAATTCTACTGCCCATGACGTTAGACTGAGGTATTATTAGCTCTGTGGACTGACACTCAACACAGCATGCCACTGTCCTGTCACACCTTCAACTGGACTAAATCCTATGTAGCAGTGAAACATTTCCCCGATGACAGAGAGGACTTCCTTGACTTTCAGATGTGGTTTTAGAGGAGACAGGGGGCCTTTGGCTCAGAAATGCCGAGGCATCTCACACTGTTCACAGCGGATCAAAGCCGGGTGATTCAAAAAAGTACAGGCAGTGCAGTTCCACTGAGCCCCCTCCTCTTCCTCGGTGTCTTGAGTCTTCGGTGCTTTGATGGTGGACCTTTGATCTGTAAGCAAGCCAGAGGACAAGAAAAGTTTAAGAGTAGGGAAAAAAAATCACCAAGTATACCAAATTACTGGTGACTGACTCTAACGTGGCAGGAAAGTAGCTGACACCAGAAGCAACAAAAGGCTGAACTGACAAGTGCTTTCCCAGCCTCCTTTAAATGCTGTTCCCGTCTGGGGAAGAGTGACTTGATATGACAGAGACACTTCTGTAGTCTATGGGGAAACATAGCCTTATATTCCTAACGTGTCACAGAAGAAAAAGCTACTCCTTACCATGCTCGAATGCCACTTTAGCCAGTGAAAAGGGTTCCTATTGTGACATACTGAGAATAATCATGGGCTTCATTTCCCATTCAAATAGTCTTTCTATTTGTTGTTTACTAGGAATGGAAGTTTCCATTAAATGTATTTTTTTTTTAAATCTATTGGGAAAAAACAAAACAAAACAGGTCTTTCATAACTTTTGTTTTTGAGACTGGGTCTGCCCATGTATCCCAGACTGGCCTTAAATTACAGCAGTCCTTCTGCCATTTTCATATCCTAGGTGCTAAGATTTTAAGTATGTGCTATAAACTTGTTTTTTTTAAGAACTAATTTTGTCTTTTCTTTTTCTTTTGTTCTGAGACAGGGTTTCTCTGAATAGCTTTGGAGCCTGTCCTGGAATTTGCTCTGTAGAAGAGGGTGGACTTGAACTCACAGAGATCTGCCTGCCTCGGCCTCCCGAGAGCTGGGATTAAAAGCATGCACCACCACTGCCCAGCCTAAACAACTACTTTCTAAATGTGTGTTTATGCTTATGGCAATAACAAATGCTGAAAAAGTAAGCAGTGTCCAAAAAAAAAAAAAAAATAAAATCAGGTTTTCTTTTTAAAATCAGACACGGCATGAAAGAGCACTGAATCTGATCTACAACAGTAGGGAGCTTTTTGTATTGTGTTCAGAGATTTTCTGCTATGAGCTCTTTTGCTGCCAGAACCAATGGTCACCACCCTCAACAATGACATTGTAACTTAGTAAGTTTCATCTTATATTTAAATTTGTAATGTAGCTGATTAACTTTTTTTTAACATGTACGCATTTTGTGTATGTATATATGTGAGGATGCATGTATCGAAGCATGAATGTAGAGGTCAGAGGACAACTTGTGGGAGTTGGCTGGTTCTTCCTACCATGTACCTCCTGAGGATTGAACATGGCTCATCAGGTTGGCTAGCACCAAGTTCCCTCACCATTCACATACCCTGCCAGCTCCATTTGAGTTGATGTTTGCACATGAAGTGAGGTAGGGGTCAATCCCGTTATTTGTATATGGAGCTTTCAGCTTTGCCAGCTTCACTGACTGAAACACCCACTGCACTGGTTGCACCTTGCTTGTTTCTGTCCTGTTCTACTGGTCTGGTGTCAAGTTCTGTTTACACCAGCACCACACTGTTTTGATTACGATAGCTTTGTCATCTATTTTGAAATACGAGCATGGTATCTCCAGCTTGGTCCTCACTTGAGATTGCTCTGGCTAGCCAGTCTTTCCTTTCTGAATTTTAGGATATTTCTATTATTTTTATAAAGAATGATATCAGAATTTTGATAGTGACTACACAGAATCTGAAGACAGCTCAGCAGTTAAAGAGCACTAGCTGTTCTTCCATAGGACCTGGGTTCAATTCCCAAGCACCCACATAGTGGCTCACAACTGTCTGTAATTCTAGTTCCAGGTGATCTTACACACACACACACACACACACACACACACACACCTTACACATGTACATAAGACAAAACACTAATGCATATAAAAACGTATCTGTAGATCATTTGGGGCATCTTAGGTAACTGAACAGTACAATTTTTCCAATCCATAAACATGGATTTTTCTGCTAATTTCCTTCTCCAGCGTTTATAATTCTGGTATAAAATTCTTCTGCCTCTTTGATAAAGTTTATTCCTAAGTAGTTTATCTTTTTGACTGTGACTGTGAATGAGACTGTTTTCTTGATGCCTATGAATTTCTTTTGCACAATTATATAAAGAAACATAACTGATTCTTGAAGGCTAATTTTATATACTGTAACACTGGTGAATTAACTAAGTAGTTTTAACAGTGAATGTTTGAAACTATGGCTAATACTGATCCTGATATATGCTATGTCTTTTTCTTAAAATACAAACACCTATAAACAACAATTTATAAATTATGCACATTAAGAGAGTAACCCCGCATAGTAAAACATTTAACACTATGCTAATAAAAACTATCTAAAATTTATAAATTATTTTTGGAATATTCCACATAGTATTTTCAGAATGTGATTAACTGGCTAACCAATTAAAAGAGAGGAACTGCAGCTGGAGATAACCACATGCTCATATCTTCTGCAAATCAGGGCAATTTTGTTTCCTCTTCTGATATGGATGTCCCCCCTTTTTTCTCCCCCTGAAAGTAGTAGAGATGGTGGGCATTTTTTTCTTGCACCACATGTTAGACGAAGGCTTTCAAGCTTCCCCCACTATAACATGACTGGTGTGGTTTTGACATATGGTCTTTCTTAAGCTGAGGTTATGTTCCCCCTTACTTATAGACTCTATATTTACTAACTTGCTGTGTGTGTGTTGGGTGTGTGTGTGCATGCATGCCAGGACACATGTACAGAGTTCAGAGGGCAACTTTAGGAATACATTCTCTCTCTGTTATATGGGCTCCAGTGACTGAATCCAGGCCATCAGGCCTCACAGGAAGAACCTCTCTCCCTGCTGCAGCATCTTGTATTTTATGCTTTAATCATGAGTGGACCCGTTTTCAACAAATGCTTTTTATATGCCTACTGACATGGCATGGTGTCTTCTTTATATATATATATATTCTAATCTGTCTATGCCAAGCAGCTCTTTTATATCAGAGTAATCCCACTTGGCCATGATGATGGTCTTTCCAGGGTGTTGCTAACACTGCAGTAAGAACACATATACCTTTGTTCACTGGTATCTGGGTCTGGAGCATCCCATTACTTATAGAGTCTTTGCCCAGTTTTGGTGTCATCAAACATTTGCAAGTGTTCCTTTTCAATATTTTGGGGGAAGAGAATTAGTATTAATTCTTTGAATGATTCATAGAATTAACTCAAAAAGTCACCTACTTCTCTGCACTTTTCAATCTCATTATTAGCAGACTTGTATTTCTTCCTGATTCAGTTGGATAGAATTTCTTGGAGTTTATTTTTTAGGAGTTGCTAGTTTGTTGACACACAAATGTTCACAATGGTCCCTTAAGATTCTTTTAGTTTTGAGGTTTCTGAAAATTGTCATAGTTTCTCTTTCAATTTTATCTGAATTTTCCCTCTCCTCAACTGGCATAAGCTAAGGGTTTATAATTTTAGTTTTTCAAATGTCTTAATTGATTTTCTGTTGTTTTTAAACTCTCTATATTCCTTCTATTAACTTTGGGTTTACTTTCTTATGCTAGGTCCCCGAGTTATTATTTTTAACACAGGCTTTCTATGAACTGAACATTTGTATTGCTTTTGTTGCCTCTCACAGGTTTTAGGGTTGTTTGTTTTGTTTTCTTCCCAATGCTTTTGTGTCAAAAGTGGGGTTCTGGGATCAAACTTTAGCCTTGGACTTGCTAGGTAGGTCTCTATCAGTGAGCTACTTATCTCTAGCTCATTCTCCAGACACTTTAAAGCTTCATTTCCTCAAAGACCCAGTGGATATTGAAGAGTGTACTGCTAATTTTCCATGAATTTTCTGGTTTCATTGGACTGTGGTTGAAAGATGGTTGAAATGATTCTGCTCTTTAATTTGTTAAAACACATTTTAAGGTAGGATAGCTCTGTAAATGTTTGTGCCTTCCTATTGAACATATCCTTTTATCATATACATGAAATCACATTCTTTGTTCTTAGAGACAACTCTAGACTTAAAAAAAAATATACATTTTGTCTGATTAATTATAGCCACTCATGATTTCCATTAATTACCAATTAACAAAATACCTTTGTATACTTGACTTTTAGGTTTTTATGTCTTTATGTCTAAAATGAATCTCTTGTAGAGAAAACATATTGCTGAACCCTGCTTATTAAAATTCACCCATTTGCTTTATCAGTTGATGGTGAGTCAATGTATTTCCATGGAAGGCACTTACTGCTAAGTGTAGACTTAGCACAGCCTTTGTTATGTCTTCCCCCTATTTCCTTTCCAATTGTCTTCCTTGTTATCTGATGATTCTTTTGTTTACTCTAATTTCTTAAGCCATCTGTCTATTTGTTAAGAGTATTTTTCCCTTCTTTCTGTTTACATGGATATCTTTCAGTTACATCTTTGTATTTTAAGTTGGTTGATGACTTAATTTCAATTCAATGCAAAAGCTACACTTTCACCAACTCCACCTTGCCAGATTATGTGCTCTTGCAGTCAAAATTTGCTCTTTTAATAATTTATGCCTACTTACATTTTTTTTTTTTTAATTTAACTTCTCTTAGGGCTAAAAGCAAATCATGCACCATGAATGGTTAACAATGCCATAGTGATCTAAATGTACCCTCCTATGTACTTTACTTTGGAAAATCAGATTTATGTATATGATTTCATTTGTACACATATTCTAGTGCCTGGTTCAAATACAGCCTTATTTCAACATGTCTTACCATGGTGCACACATATTCTGTGACTGTGAACGCTGTAAAATGTTACTAGATACTTTTTGAAATTTACCTGGAATTCAGGATATATTACTCAGAATTATACAGAACAAAAACCGTTTTCTCTATGTTGACTTTTTAAAGAAAATAAGCTTTACTTTCTGTTTCGGGAGTACATAGCTGCTAAGTAAGGTCTCACACATTTCCCTTAAAAAGTTAAATACATTACATCCTTGCAACCCCCCCAAGCCCCCAGAATGTAAATGAAAATAAACAAACATCTGCCTAATGAATCCACTCCAGAATCCCAAAGTTAGAAGCACTTCTAAAATGGAAGGTTGTAAAAAAAAGAAAAATTTTCTAAGATTTTGCTTTTCAAAATGTAACAGTTTTCACACTTAATGGATACACTAACCTTTGGGTTTTGGTGGCACAGGACCTACAAATCCAATATTGTCATAAAAGTTATGAATAGCGCTGGGGTTAAAATGTGGTCCTGAAATATATAAAAAGTAAATATATCAATATTTATAGCTCAAAAATACTTAATTTTATTTTTTAAAGCAAGCATTTCTTTCTAAAACTAAACAGAAGAAATGCTTTAATTTATACCCTCTTAATTTCAAATTATATGTAAGATTTCAAAAACATATCTCAAAATATAGGTATAAGATAGTATTCATAAACAGAGGCGAGTGGTACACTGGGAAGAAGTGAAATTAATGCTTGTAAGAAAGGATTAGAAGCAGACCCCCTGACTCTATGTGACATTGTAAAACCAATTAGGCCAAGTCCACCATCTTTCAGTTTGACGAATGCTGGACTGCACACAGAAGTCTAACTCAAGACTTCTTTGTTAAGTTTCCTTTGTCTCTTTTAAAATTTTATATATTTCTATTATTTCCCCAACTTGAGAATTAGATTTCAGTGATAAAATTTTATTTAGGTTTTCTATGGAACTGAATTAAATATAAATACTTTTTACTAACATAAGAAATGATTGCTATTTAGTAACTGCTCAAAAAAGTATAAAGCCCTATCATGGCCCTAAGAATATATAACTCTATGTTTATGTCCTTTTCTATTTAATCAATTAAGACAGTGCCAGTGAAATGAGGACACACAATTCTTGAAAGGTAAAAGGAAAAAGTTACATGGATACATCCATATCAATAAATCCCATTAACAGACTATACACACAGAAGCTAAACCTCTGACCATTCAGATAGACACACAACCATTGTCTTCCTTTACCACAGGGCTACAGCAGATCTATAGGCTACTGAATGTATCTGCTTTCTTGAACCAACTACATACTTATTGGGGCTTGGAAGGGGGTGTTAAAAAGCCAATTGTTCTTTAACACTATCTGGCTCTAAGCTGAATACTTGGAGACAGTGACTGATAAGCCTGTTCTTAGCCACAGGACAAGAGTTGGCAGATCAATTCAATGAATTTCAGCTGAGTATTACCTCGGGCTTGAAAAAGATCAATTTCTTTGGTTAAGCAGTCAATGTCAATCTGGAGTTGTCTATTACAACTTCTCAACTGCTGCATTTCTTCGAGCTGAAAAATAATTCCATGTAAAAAAGGTTTGTATTGAATTCTCATGTCTTTAGTTAAGAAAGAATGGAGTTTGGCAGGGGGAAGGTAAGGACAGAAAAACAAGTATGAATTAAGCACATTTGCAGAAAACTAGAGCAAGCCTTTACACTATGGCAGTAGGCCTACTCTCCTGTGCAAGCGCAGAGTCACAGCGGTTGTGTAAGACTTACTGAAGGTATTTGGGATATGGAATTTGATCTCTTCAGGCGCCTTTGAGTTAGATTGTTTTCCATTTCATTGACCTCAGATTTGAGTTTATCCAGCTTTTTCTTCTGCATCTCAAGTTCTCTCTGAAGCCGTTCCATCCTGGCCTTCTGGTGCACTAGCAGAGCTGGAACAGGAGGACAAGCGTGAGGACCCACCCACTCCATCAGCTACCCTGAGCAGATGAGGCAAAGGAGACCAAGCATTTCTGTGACAGTGTGCCAAGAATCCCAGAGCTGCATTAAAACAAAATACTGCTAAGCACTTAAAATTTCAGAAACCTTAATCTGGAAACTATTTTAATTATTTAAGCAAATATTGTACACCTAAAAAAGTTTTTACGGTTTGGATAAAACTTACATTATGACTGAAGACAATGTCTGCAGTCTAATACTTTTGAGATGGTTCTAGCATCAAAAACATACTTGTAGCTCTGTAGTTCACATCTGACTCTTGGAAAGAACAAGTCTTTCCACTTTTGTGACACACTGGTCTATGCATGCAATATTCTAACATGACAATTTTACAGATATTTCATAAGAAAATCTGGAATGGTGTAAACACAGTTTGATGTATTTGCAAGAAAACCACATGAATACTAACGAATTATTCAAACTCTAAGTTTAAAACTGCCATTTAGAGAAACAAACACTTTGTTTTCTCATTCTCAGACTACATTTAGCAGGATTTCTAAAGGAAGCAACAAATCTTGCAGCATAAATGCTGAGCTACCTGGGAAAGCTTATCAAGCTGTCAAAACTGGCGATGTCACTGGGAGCAGCGCTGGGAGCAGCGCTGGGCAATTGGAATGACACTTGATTGGAAAGACACCTTGGGTTGATGCTACCCAGAGAAAAGTTGATGTGATGGACCTTAAGCCCACAGTATTTTTAGTGCTTCCCATGTTTAGAAATGTTTGGATACACAAATACTTACTACGGTATTACAACTGCCCGAAGTGTCCACGCTATACAGGCTTGCGACTTACAGTTAGTAGGTGTACCAGGGTCTAGCTATACAGTAGTATTATTACACAGGTCTGGGAATGCCATGGTAATTGCAAGATGAGTGGACTGGCTACATGGCACATTTTTTTCAGATTGAATTACTTGCTAAATGTTGTATATCTGTACATTTAAAAATGAATTCCAGGGCAGACAGAGAAAGAGAGAGAGAGAGAGAGAGAGAGAGAGAGAGAGAGAGAGAGAGAGAGAGAGAGAAGAGAGAAAGAGACTTGAAGGTTAGAAATGGCCCCAAATTGAAGAAGATAAAAATATAACTTTAGAAGATAATGGAACAACTTGTTCACATAACTAAATTATCAAAGAGTACACAAAGACAGGTAGCTGCTGAAAGGATTTTTTTAAAACAAGCAAACAAACAAAAAATAAAGGATGGAATATAATAACAAATGAACAGAAAGCTGAGTATAAAGAAAGACAAGACCACTCTGGTGCATATGTGAGAATGGCAGAGACTGTTGAAAGCAATGTGAAACTAAAATACTAGAAGATAAAGAATTAGGAAGTACAAAGTCTGAGAAGTATTTCATGGTCTTAGAAAGAATGCTCCAAGAACATCTCTTGTGTTTCTCTTTATGGGCTGTGCTTACATTTACATGAAAACCCATTCCTAAATGCTAACATGCTAACTCTTTAGGAATTACTAATGAAGGTACAATTTCTAAATGAAACACTCAGTTCCTAAATTAAAATAACAAAAAGAAAAATAAAGAACATGTGGGCAAGGAAAAACATGAAAGACATACCAAACAAAAAAAAATTGAGAATAATTTAAACTGTTATTAGTGATGACAATATAAATATATAAATGTATTTGTTGAGATAGATAAGCAAAAAAGATTGTAAAAAATACTTTATTTACTATGTATGACTGTTTTGCCTGGATGGAGGTACATTCCTGTGCCTGCAGAGGTGAGTGAGGAGAGGGAAAAGGACCCCTTGGAACTGGAATTATAGAGATTGTAAGCCTCCATGTGGGTGCTGGGAAATGAATCCAAGTCTACTGTAAGAGCACTGCCAGCCAAGCAGTCCACTCCATTCCACAGAGTAGACTTAAGTAATTCACATATCTGCTGTTTATAACAGAAACATCCCACTCATTGTTCTGTTAATGAGCCAAGAGCCTACTACATCAGGGGCAACTCAGGAATAGAATGAACAAAGAGACAACTTCCTCACCCTGTGGAATTTTTGGTAAGAGGGAGACTAAGGCAAGAGAAGAGAAGAGCAAGGTCGGGACTCTTTATGGAGCCTTAAACAGATGGAAATGGGGCATTACAAAACATATTAAGTGCCCTTTAAGTCCTCTTTTTGCCAAAATTAATGGGTAAAAGTTAATTTCAGCAGGCAAGGCCTTTTGTTGTTAGACAGCCACAAGCTGGAGTGAGTGGTTCATTACCAGCATTGCTTCTGGACTATAGGCATCTTACATACGGCACTGCCTTGGTTCAACTCCTTCAAGCTTCTGAAGGACACACGTTTCTTCATTTTATTGGAAACTAGATGGTGTTAGTTTTAATAATTTTAGGCACTTTAAATAATGCCTAATTCTTCCAGAAACATAAAACCATTAAAAGAGAATGCACTTTAAGGCAATCCATTGTGAAATGTCCCAGGTATTGATGAATAGAAACATTTTAGAATTATTTTAAAGGTAATTTTTGCCACTAAAATGTAGAAGGTACTTACTTATCAAGTCTTAAATTTATATGATTTAATGTGCCTAAATTAGGTATATGCCTAAGTCAGCTTTTAAAATAAATCTAAATGTTTCTAGACTTCAATTGGGTTGGCAGCGGAGACTGTATCTGTTTTATATATTGCTGTATTATTACTAGACATTTATTTGGTGACTGAATCCAAAAGATTCAAAGATGGCAACTTTTAAAGTGTCCTGTTTTCATCTGTTTTGCCATTTTTAAGGCTAGTTGAAATCAGATCTTGCAGTAGGGCCTGTCATTCAAAAGGCAGACACAAGAAAACAGAGGATAATGTGGGTCTCCATACCTAAGACATCCATATTGTTTACACACAGCACTGAAGAGGCTGGTGTTGGGCACTACCTTGCTGGCATTCTTTGTACATAACTAAGACTGTGCGCATTTACAGCATTAAGTACAGACACTGTCTAAAGCTTACTTCAGACATTAGGATGCCTACAGCTTAGCTCTCTCCTTTAAAAGGAGACAGGGCAGCAGTCTTCAAGTTTGTGACAGAACGTCATGAGGCCAGTTCAATGTGGTTTCAAGGAGTATCACCATAACTAAAAAGAAAACAGCACAAGATTTCTGCGGTCTGCTTTTCCATATCATGGAACACGGAAAGGTTTTCTAATTATGATACAAACCCCCAAAATCAGAAGGAGAAAAGACCGGCAAATCTGAATACACAAAAGTAAAGCATTTAAAACTTTAAAGTGAGCACAGCCACTGCAAGTTAGGAAAGCAGACTCAGAACTCCCCCCAAAACAGTCATTCTCACAAAGGAAGAAATGTGTCTTCAAAAAGTACATGTCACAGAACAAAGAAGTATTTTCTTTCCAATCACTTGCTAGAGGGGGAAGAAAGTTCTTGTTAACACTGTCAAAATGCTCTTTGCTCATAAGTGGGGCATTTAGACTAGTATGAGAGATCTACGTGGAAACTGGCCACACACACCTACTGTGGCAGTGCAGGGTGGGATGCAGAATTTCAGTTTACTTTGAACTGGGTGTGGCTATGAAACCTGCTTTACCCACAGAACTCCACCTGCAGAAGCTAGGGGCATGGCTGATCTGCTAGCATTCCTCTTGTCACTGAGCAGAGATGGAACTTTTTTCTATCTGGTTCTTGGGTGGGATGAACAGGACCCACCAGCTAATCTGTAATGACATATTATAGAGCCCAAGGCAGGGAGATCATGAAGTCAAAGATTATTTGGGCATTATAGAGAAAGCCCATCTCAAAAAAAAAAAAAAAAAAGTATTTGCATAAAAGCATATCCTATATCTCCTTCAAATAGGCTCTGGATTATTTGTGATAATACCTAATATCATTTAAACATTAAATATATAGCTGTGATGCTGTATTTAGTGAATAAGAAAAACTATTTATGCAATGCAGATGCAATCCTGAGAGGTCCAATTTATCAGTCTGTGGTTAGATGTGATTCTCTACCCCTGCCCATGTGTTTACAGATATCCATATACACGTAGTATATACTAAAAATATGCTTATATGTATACATATATAGTCATATGTATGTGTATTTATGTATGAGTGACTAAGGAGAAGGATTTAAAATGTTAATACAATTGTATTTAACAGCTGGATGGTGGCGCTCATCTTAAATCCCAGCATTTGGGAGGTAGAGGCAGGCAGATCTCTGTGAGTTTGAGACCAGCCTGGTCTACAATAGCTATTTGCAGGACAGTCTCCAAAGCCACAGAGAAATCCTGTCTAGAAAAACCAACCAACCAACCAACCAACCAACCAACCAACCAACCAACCAAAAAACCAAACCAAACAAAACAAAATTGTATTTAACAGGTAAATGGTTAGAGGTGGAGACCTTTTTAATGATTTGCATATAACTTTCATACTGCTTTAAGATACCAGTTTCTAAGCATAGCTCTACAAGGATGGGATGTGGTGCCTCAGGAGGCAGCTGGAGAACGGACTGGCAGTTGCTGGAGCTCCTAGATGACGGTGGTGGATGTGCAAGTGCACTGGACCAGTGTGGGTATACAATTCTACATGACATAAGAGTCTTTTTAACTCCAAGATTGACGCCAAATTAAAGTGGATCCCGTAAAAAGTGGGAAGACCCAACAGGTAGGAGATTCACTTGAAAAAAACAAGCAGAAAAACCAAACCATAAGCAGCTTGATGTCAATTTGTAATTATTGAGATTATTATTTAATGACACAATTACAATAACAACTTAAAACAAAGCTCTAGAAGAGACTAAACAGCAGCTAATAAAATTAAGTCAAGTACCAATTTAAAAATTATAACTAATTTAAACTGTATTTCCTTTTGAAAAAATTCACTTAATTAGTATCACAACCAGAATTTTACTAAATCTAAATTGGAGTGCTGTGATTTGTAAGGAAGTACTGATAAAAAATGACAAGGAATAAGAAAATCAATAAATTTACTTTGAACTCAATTTTTTTAAAGTTGAATTTCTATTTTAGGTTCAAAGTCAAGGCTATTGCTTAACAAAAACAAAACTTCTGTTAATATTAATAGGACAATAGAATCATGAGTTTAACCAGAGACAAGACACGAAAGTATTATTAAAACAACAGTTTTTGTATGTATGTTTGTAAACAACAAAAGCAGTTTGCCATCTATGTAAACTACTCTTAGGTCTCTGAAGAAGAAAGATGGAGATGTCATGCTGGCAGCTGTGCTACTTTGTGAAGCTTGGTGTCTGTAACACATACAATACGTATTTTTTCTTATACATAAAAACTGGTCCGAATAGGAAAGTGTTCCGCTCTCTCCACCTATCAGTGTGGCCAGCTCTACTAACAGTATAACACTATGGGGAAAGGACGAGGTGCTCGCTTGCTCCTCTGCTTTTCAGAAGCTGCCATCTCCAATGGTCTCAAGCAGGGGGGAGGAGGAATGCAGCTTATAACTCTGGGGTCCCAGGGAGATCCAAATAGTAGGGATAGCAGCTACAAAGCCTCACCAATGCCTTTCTTTCATGTTCAGGGGAGCTGACGAAGGCCAGTGGGGCTGGGCAGAGCAAGAAAGGTAGTGACTGAAAGGAAAAAGCGCAGCCAGCAAGATGGCTCAGTGGGAAGGCACTTGACACTAATAACTTGTTAACCTGAGACTGAATCCTCCAAGGCACGTAAAGGAGCAGGAGAAAAACCAACCTCAAATGTGTCCTCTGGCCTCCACTCAAATGCTGTAGCACATACATTCCCACCTACATATGCATGTACACAAGACTGCATGTGTGAACATAAACACACAATCACACGTACTCATACTCTAAACAAATGTAACAGAACATTAAAAGTAAAAGTCAAAAAGTAGATGAAGAGGGATGGCAGGCATGTAAGGCTTGAGAGCTTTTACTGTGAAGAGGCTTAGTCAACACTATCACCTGCACAGTGACAGGGTCTGATGCAGCTCTGAACAGTATCTCTGGCTGCTGCACCACAGGGGGCACGCACAGGGGTGTGTGTGTGTGTGTGTGTGTGTGTGAGAGAGAGAGAGAGAGAGAGAGAGAGAGAGAGAGAGAGAGAGAGAGAGAGAGAGAGAGAAAGCAGGCATGCTCTGCACTCATCTGAGAGGGGAGCAGTGTCTAGATGGCACCAGGGACTGTGTGGGTAGGAGGACAGGATTCTAAGTGGAAGGATAATGGATAGGATTTTCTGTCAAATAAGAAGTGCATGGAAATAAAGGAGTCAAGGGTGTTTTAGAAAACTAAGGGAGGGAACGAGAGAAGAGGGAGAGGAAACTGTGTTTGTATGTAAAATAAATGAAAAATGTTAATTAAATAAAATAAAATTAAAAAAGAAAATTAAGTGGCCAGTAACTGCCCAAGGGAAGAATAAACTGGTGGTAAGGCCAGAAGCTGATTTAAGATTCAGTAAGTTTGAGAACCCCATGAAATAGTTCAATGCAGGGACTCAGGGATGAAGTCTGGCTTAGGGTTACCAATTTGGGGGTCATGAGTATATATAATGTTTTAAAAATCAAGAGGCCAGAGATCTGGGCATGGTGGCAGAGACCTGTAATTCCAGCACTTGGGAAAATGAGGTAGGAGGATTTTGTCTTGGGCAGAGCTGGACTATCTCGTCAAATAAATAATTAAATAAATAAATACAAACAAACAAATAAGAAACAAAAATCAAGAGACCAAATGAGGTCACTTAGAGAACAGACTTAGGTAGAAAAGGTTAAGAATTAAGCTAGGGGACACTGACCTCATTAGGAAGAGAAAGAGGTGAGTCAGGGAGACAGGGAGAACGGGCACAGAATAAAACAGTGAGGACACCTAGAGAGAAATCACAGGGTTTCCTCAAGAAGAGGGTAGATGATCTCCAGAGAAGGAAGATCTCCAGAGAAGGAAAACGAAGGCTCAAAGATGCCTACGGAGTGTATAACAATGCCATCACCAAAGACCCTGACAGCAGCTCAGGGTGACTGCAGTGGGGAGAAACCTGCCTGGAGTAGATTCTAGAGAGAACAGGAAGAAATAAATACGGAGGCAGTGCATTTAAGGGAGTTTGTTTTCTCACTTAAGTTAAATACACATAACTTTAGTATTTATAATGTCCAGTTAAGTAACAATGAATGTCTTTGATTAAAAAATTCGACTGTCCTATTTTACTCATAAAAGTTTTGCTCTATATTTAAGAATCAGCAAATATTAGCCTGCCATTTTCCATGAGAGGAGAACTGACTGAAGAAGACTTAGTGCTGGTGGAAAAGCCAGTAATCTACAGAAACTCAGGCACTGCTGAAAGTGTAGAAAAACAGCTCTAGTCGGTCACAGGTATTGGTATAGTGTCAGTTTTAGCATAATTTCTAGTACAAACACAATCATCTACAAACCCCTACAATACACATGTGTATCAGCTCACTAAAGCAAGATGCTGTGTGAGTTTAAGCTGGGCCTCAGGCATCTAGTGTTTTGACATCTCTATAGACCATTATGAAATTTGAAAAGGACACATGCATGAAGAATCACTTGGTATGTATCAGTTTAAAACAAAATGAGACCAAAGAGTCAGGCTCCTAAGAAACTGAGTCATAAAGTCAGTGTCTCAGAAAAAGGTGAGGAGGTAGAGATGGCTCGGTGGTTAAGAGCACTTCTTGCTCTTGCAGTGGACCGGGGTTCAGCTCCCAGCACCCATGTGGTGGCTTAAAACCATCCTTAACTCCAGTTACAGTGGATCTGATGCCCTCTACAGAGCTCTGTGGGAACCTGGCAAGCACATGCTACACAGACATACAGGCAGGCCAAAACATTGTTCAAACATATAAAACAAAATAAAGTTTAAAAAATACTTTAAAACAAACAAGCCTAAGTTGATATTCTGAAGAGTTAATAACTACGAAACTCCAGCTTATATGATCATAAAATTGAGATTAAAATTTATATGAATACTTTAAAATACTAAAATAATATTATTTGGGACATTTAAAGATGGAAGTTGGGCTGGGGATATAGCCCCAGTGGAAGGGCATGTAGTTTAGCAAGGCTAGTACTGCAAAACAACACAACAGAAGGCACACTGAAGCCCACTTCTGTTGGGAAACCACATGAACAATAAACGCAGCATGGAAAATCATCCCTCATTTGACATTAGCATTACCTTGCGTGTAGGCAGCATCATCAGATCCCATACTCAGTTTCCGTGCTTCACTTATTCTATCCACATGTGCTAAAGCAGGGTCTGTGAGGTGTTGAATATTCTCTGTTTCTACATAATGGTCAGGATGATTTAGAAGATTTGTAAGTTCAAAGGTAGGGGACACCACCCCCGGGGAAACTGCAGGGGGCTTATTGGGAGAAACGGTAATTTTGAAAGTATATTTTGTGTTGGGTTGAGTGACCACCACTCGAGGAGATGTTGCAGAGTTACTGCCTAATACTCGGCTTTTGGGAGGGTGGTGATGGATGAAGGCAGGACCCATGCTCACTTGCCCGGACATATTCCTGGAGGCTGCAGATGCCCCAGAGTTTGTGGATATGAAGAGTGTAGGTTGATTGCGCATGCCCTGCTCATCTCCTGTGGTGGCATTGGCTGAAATATAGACCTTAGGTTGACTACGGGAGATCATCTCATCAGTACTTGGAGGACTGGCAGCTATGTAAACAGTGGGCTGATTTCTATTTAAGGTCTGGCTGTTGACCAACGAGGAAGTGCTGGCAGTTCGAGGTCCAGAAGAACGCAATTTTGAAGAACTGTTTCTTTGTGGGGGTTCAAGTTTGATTTCGATCTGGTTTTTTCGAGGTCCTGTTGAAATATTCTGAATGTTATATTGGCTATGGGCAGAAGACTGTGAGCTACCAGATGAATGAATTGTTGGCGGTTGTGGAGTAGTTGGCGAACTGATAGGCATGTAGACATGAGAGGTTTGATGGCCCTGCTGATTCGGCTGTTGGGTTGAGGTATGTGGCAAAGGATTGGATGCAGGGTAAGTAGTCCAAGGACCAGGCTGTGAAGGTTGATAGGCTTGCTGAGGGTTCATAGGATTAAACTGAGATACCCAGCCAGAATGCTGTTGTGTCTGTCGAGCTGTACCACTAGGAGTTGTAATGTAAGGCCTAATATAGATAGAATTTCCCTGTGGACTGTTAAGTACAGGCGGAGGTACACCATGTATGTGCAAAGACGTAGGAGTACTACGACCAGTCTGTATGTTTGGGGCTAAAGTTACCATAATAGGATTAAACCTGGGAGTTTGTTGAGAGAGGTTTGATGTCCCTTTGCTGCCTAGGTGAAATCCAAGATGTGGTGTTGAATTCGAAGCACCAGATGTACTGGGCATTCCAAAAACATTAAAGCCTTGAGGCACTTGAGCTGGTGCTGTCTGTGGCTCCTGTTGAAACAGGTCATTATTGGACTGGCCACCTTGAAGCTGTCCATCACTAACGCTGTGTGTTAAAGTCCTGCTTCCATTCACTCGACTTCCTTCTCTTCCGTGGTGGTAAACATTCTGTGACTGCAAGTCCAGGTTGAGAGAAGTCATGTGATTGCGCAGACCAGTAATTCCAGACTCATCTGAAAAATTCAGGTCTCCTTCACCATAAAGATACCTTGTACTCTCCTGAGAGAGAACAGCGCAGCAGGCATCCAGGTTGTTATTATTCTACAGAGCAAAATAAAAACAGGTCAATCTTAGTCACAAGAAGTGCACACAAAGACTATCATTACCACAAAGATACTACACAACTAACAAGTGAATGTGTAATACAATTATAAGACTTACAACTTTTGGGTTGAGAACTATTTTATGTATATGTTTGAATTATTAATTCTCACTATTAGTATAATGGAAAAACTGAGCAGTAACAGATAAATATCAACCAAATCATTGTCTTAGAAGCTACTCAGTAAAATGGACTCATCCAAATACAGTAAAAGTGCAGCCCAATTAAAAATACAATTTTAAGCTGAACAACATAATCAACTTAAGAATATAATACTGTATAATTAAATTTCTTTTTAAAGTGAAATGATAAAATGCAAGGTTCCCCAAACTACTTAGAGAAACAAGTCAGTATTTATATAGTCAATTGTCAAACAAATTCTCTTAAATTAAAGATCATTTAGCAAGTGAAGTTTTAGTGCTTAAAGTTTTAAAAAATCTGAAGTTAGTACCAAGTCATCTCAATTCCACTCATGGTTCCTCTTTTATAAAATATATATATATATGTACATATATATATATATGTATATATATATAATGTAAGTACAAAGCAGCTATCAAAGGAGCGAGTTGATGTCTCTGCCTTCAACAGAGCATCACAAAAATCCATTCCAGAGATACAAAACAGAAAAAAACAATCCTGGAAACCAACTGCTTTTAAAATAAGTATCACATCATTAGTCATAAATCATCCACAAATAATTATTGAACATCAACTATACACGCAGCAATTTTTGAGCCTGTGGTGGAAGACTTAATGACAACTATAAGCAAGCTCCCCGCACCCACCCCCAAAGAGCCTTTCATTAAACTCAGGTTGAGAGTTTTGGGAATTGGCAGTAGTCAGTTCTCTAGGGCCAATGACAGCTAGCTAGGTTTACAATACCTCAGCTAAATTCTAAATATTTATACTTAAAGCCACAAAGAGGTACAGCTCTCACCCCTCATCAAAGCAGTTTCTTTTTTGCAGCAGACACAATCTACAAGTGGTCAAAATGCAGAGAACAACCTACTGCACCAATTTGTACATCTACAATACAACCCCTACACCGTGGAGGAGGAGATGATAAGACTGTAAGAGCCAGAGGACCAGGATGTCTGCTGTGAGAAAGTATCTTCTATATATGACATGGAGGCTACACCCATGAAATCATAACATTATGGCTGCCTAACTAAGACATGCACAATGAGAATATCAGTCAACATGCCACTGTGGACAGGGGAACTTCCATAAGGCCACCCCTAGATGAGGAGCTATAGGCAACCGAAAGCTGCTGAGAGAGGGAGAACCAGTCTTCTCCCCCCAACCAATCCAAGTGGCCAGCCCTAAACACATACATGTACATTAGAGCAAGACAGTGACCCTGATTCAAAACATAGCACAGAAAGCTCCAGAGAAACAATACTCGAGGTTCCTTCCCCTCAGGCTTCTACATGTGCACATGGGTACACATACTCATAGACACATATATACATTAATGTACATACACACACACACACACACACACACACACACACACACACATTAATGAGGTAGGCATGGCATTTCTTGATTGATGACTGATGCTGTACCAGCCCTGGGCAGGAAGGTGGTCACAGGTATTTAAGAAATCACACTGAACAAGCTAGTTAGCAACCCTCCTCCATGGCTTCTGCTTCAGTTTCTGCCTAGAGTTCCTCCCTGAAGTCCCCTCAATAAGGGACTGTGAGCTGGAAGTGTAAGATGAAATTAAACCCTTTCCTCCCTAAGTTATTTTTGGTCTTGGTCCTCATCACAACAATAGACCTAACTAACACACAACCTTTTCCTATAACATTCTATCCTGAATAATATGAACTACTGAGTCATTCACCCAATATTTATAACGGGGAACTTTCACTACTGTTTCTCATTTTAGAAGTGTGAGTACTAGTTAATTTACCTGGATTATACTTTCTTGTGGAGATTTTTATTCTCACTGAACAGTAAAGAAATGAGGTAAAAATAAGGGTCAAAGATGTTACTGTTGGCCTGGTGGTAGTGGCTCATGCCTTCAATCCCAGTACTCAGGAGGCAGGGTCTTTGTGAATTCGAGGCCAGCCTGGTCTACAGAGCTAGTTCCAGGACAGTCAGGGTTACACAGAGAAACCCTGTCTCAAAAAAACTGAAGAGATGCTATTGTTGGTAACCATCAAGACCTGAACTCAAGTCTGCTTGTTCTAAGACTCTCAAATACATGCCTAACCTCTGTAGAAGGGACCAGGTTAAATCTAGAGAGTTCCATATACCCAAGGATAACTACAGTGTAGAGGATGACATAAGACAACAGGCAATAGAGTAATCTGGGATTCCAGACCAGAGACTAGTATATTCTAGTCAAGACACCCACAATTCATCTTGAAGAACATGAGGGAGGCAAATATATAGCAAAATACATTTACACTTGATTTCAGCCAAAAGGCCACGAAACAGTAATATCTTCATCTAGAAAGTAAGATAGATTAGTGGGACCCAAATTAGGTTAAGGCTAAAAGCATACAGACCAAGTAAAAGTACAGATAAAAGATAAGGATGTGGACAAAATATATACTGCCACTAAAAAATACAGACTTGCTAAAAAAATGTCATACATTACCAAATTTTAAAAATAATTTGTCAAATTTGTAAGTATTTATGAAGGATCCCCAGAATACTTTTGAAAGAAAAGATTTCCAGGTTAAATAGATGGCCACCTATAACTATTACTAAATATTTAGTAATATTTAGAATTACGAATTTCTAGAATTTTGTATACTAATAACAATGTAGAAATTGGAGAGATCAATTGGAAAAAATATAAAATATAAACTTAGAAATATAATTTTTTCCTTTATAATTGGGAATGTATGTGCTCGATGTTCATACAAATCTCTCACGTTAGAGATAAGAAACTGGCATGCAAACAGGGTTTTGACAAATGCTTGAAATACCAAATCAATACAAGAAAAAGTTTTCTGACTCCTTAATGATTTTTTCTCTATTTTTGCACAAAGATCTGGGATTTAACATTTTGACAAGAGGATGAGGGAAAGGAAGCAAGATCATAGCTAGCATATAAGCAGACACCAGTACCTCTACACTCAGAATGTATGTAGCTCTCCTATCTTTACAACAGGCAATGCCTGTATTACAGGCAGGCAGGTACTGAGAGCCCCATTTTGCAACAACAGGCTACATTACTACGAGACACCAAAGATCATTTCTTTTCATTACAGCACAGTAACAACAACAGAGACTTTTTCTCCAATATCTAAAAAAAAAAAAAAAAACCATCAAATTAATACATTATAATTAGCATTTTTATCAATAAATCTAGAAATCATTGAACACTAACCTGTAACATACACCTGGATACAACAACTTCAGGCACTTCAGGGAATTTTTGTCGCAGGTCATGTAAAACCTGAAAATCAATTTGGTGGCTTCCTTGGGCCATTCGTGTGTCGCCTGCTCAGGACTATCTTAATAGGCAATTCTAGGCCTGAGTGGAATTAGTACTCATCTCTTCTGGCCAAGCATTTTCTGTGAAAGAAAAAAAAATTTTTATGAGAACTGACTTTAGAATGAATATTGCTGTGCATTTATAATTACAATATGAAAGGGTTAGCACCTAACAATATAAACCATGAAAGTGTTATTTAGGCTTAATGATTTCCACATAGCTATACATACTATCATTTCTAATAGAAAAATTTGAAATGATTAATTCCTCTCTATCTGTATGTGATACATTAGCAGTGCCAAGTGCATCCAATTAAGAAGAGTGAAGCTGTCTTTCAGAACCACAGGGGAGCCTTAGGCTCACAATCTTACTTTTGTTTACTTAAAACCCTTAAGAACCTAAAAATGTGGCTCTACAAAAGAGTAGGTATATTTTATCTAAAAATTAATGCTGCAATCTATATTTTGCTTTATACTCAGTTTTTAAATGCACAATCAACCCCACTATGCAGAATGAGCCTTTTCTACTTCAGTTTTCCATTGTGTCACTCTCACAGGCGTTCCTTCTCTCCCTTCATATTTATCTATCACTGAGTCTGGCTGTCTTTATTTGCAAAAGCATTTTGTATTTGACAATTCTCTCTCACCTGTACGGCTTTTGTCTGAGCCACCTTAATCCACCTTAGCTATGGCTGCAAAAGTCTCCCCATGGGGGCAGGAGTGATGGCTCAGGGTTAGGAGCACTGGCTCTTCTTCCACGGGACCCGGGGTTCAATTCCCAGCACCCACATGGCAGCTCACAGCTGTCTGTGGCTCCAGTTCTATGGGATCTGACACCTTCACACAGACATGTACCAATGCACATAGGATGAAGGTAAATTATTAAAAACCAAAGTCTCCTAATGGTCTCTTCTCCACTTCCATTCTGTTTTAGTGTCCATGCCTTTCACACCCGCAATCTTTCCCTGTAAGTAACATTTGAGAAAAATACACAAAAGTATCCAGCCCCACCCCTGTGGTTCAAAACCACAAGGTCTCCAGTTAACTACCATCCTCTAATTTTACTTCCTATCACATTCCTTGTTTCCTCAGTTGCTAATGGGCTTCTGGTACTTTCTCAAAGATGCCAATGTGCTCTTCTGTTAAGTCTTCTGGACTGACTGCTCTTGCCGCTAACATTTTTCTCCCTCAGATACTTTACTTCCTTAAAGTCACTCATCAATGCCACCTAGTTAAAGACAGCTTCTCTGACCATTCTCTGACCATTCTTCCTATGTTAAAACAAATCACATTCCCATACTCCCTTTTCCTCTGTAACATGTATAAGTGACCTCTATAGGATGAAGAACTCTGAAGTTAACTATTGTATTCCCAAGATTAGATCATTCTAGGTTCACAAGACATGCAACATTCATTAGTTCAAAGTTTTATAAATAAACATATAAATGAGAAACACCTTTATTAATTAAAAAGATGAAGAACGAAAACAAATTCTAATTTGTTCCATTATTAAAGCATGCATAGCCATGTTACTACTGACTCACTTTTCTAGATGATGAGGACACAAATGACAAACATTATTCAAATGCACACCTACATTCCCCCACAGGACAGAGTGGTTCATGGAAAACGAGGAACACAAGTCAGAAGCCTAATCTTGTGTACACTCTATACACTGGTTAGATCTCTGAACTACACATGTGAGAGACACTCTGAGCAGCCAGGATAAGGTTAAAATAACCCATCTGAGGTGCTAGGATTTATAGTTTGGGTTCAGCCAAACTGTCCCTTAGAGCAAACCAAGCATCCTTATCCACCGGGGAATACAAAAGAATCCAGACTTTTCTACATGTCATTCTTGTCCTTAATCACATCCCAAACAATTAAAATCAAACAGGAAAAACCAATCCATACTCAAGAAAAAAGGCAACCAATGGAGAACAAGCCCAAAATGACTTGGCTACTGGAATTAGCAAAATGACTAAAAGTAGCTATTTAATTATGCCCATGAATGTAAGGGCAAATATACTTGGACTCTCAGGAAATAAACAGAATTATATTTATGTATTCACACACACACACACACACACACACACACACACACACACACACACACACACCCTGATGGGATTTTGATTAAATTTCCCCAAGTTACAAATTTACAGATACAGAGGCCCAATATGTCTAACTGCTATAAACCATGGAAAGAGATCTTAAACACACCAAGAAATGGCACCTATATCCAGAGGAACAGCATTTGTAGACAAGGCTCACTCTCTAGCCCAAGGTGGTCTTGAACATGGGGCAATCCTCCTGCCTCAGCCTTCTGAGTTCTGGTATTACAGGGGTGAACTACCATGCCCATCTGAGTGCTGACTTAGAAATAGTGGAGGCCAGTAGATAGTTAAATGATACAATGTGCTTTGTTAATTTTTTGAGGCCCAGGCTGGTGTTAAACTCACTATGTAGCCCCAGGCTGCTCTGAAACTCAAAATCTTCTTGTCTTAAATAAGTAAATACCAGGCATCTATGTTAAAGCCCTTGTAGAGGATTAAACTATAAGAAAAAACCAAACAAACTTCCCTTAATTTCAATATGAAAAACCAAAATACACCTTAAACTTATTCTGGTAAGATTTCCTATAGTAAGATGCTAAACTACCCAGTTCACAGAATTCTGCTACAGTGCCTTAGATGTCATAGCAGTTACAATATATCTTTTCTGCAGGTTTCTTTAACTGGCTCATTTTGAAAATTGGTAACAAAGTGTATCAAAGGTGAAACTTCTTTGTGACCAACCTTCGGTTCTAATCACAGCACAGCCGGATGCCTGTTTCTAATAAAGTCATACTAAGTTTTTTCTAACATACACTGCATGAATGAACTGCAGTGCTATAAAGTGGGGCTATGATGGTCTCTGGCTAGCAGGAAATAAGCATGCAGTAATCTTTAGACATCAAGCAGTACTATGATCAAGTTAAGAAGGAACTTTGTTCATGCTAACAAAACTATCTACATAAAAATATCACTTTCACCATTTCATAGTGGTGA
Source organism: Cricetulus griseus (assembly GCF_003668045.3). NCBI lineage: Eukaryota > Metazoa > Chordata > Mammalia > Rodentia > Cricetidae > Cricetulus > Cricetulus griseus. The sequence continues at coordinate 280,192,978 of NC_048595.1, read as the reverse complement.
CACTATCATATTTACTACTTACTGTATACCAAGTACTTAAAATATATGGTGGGAACGTAGAAATGGCTAGTGGTTCAGAATCATGTACTGCTCATTCAGAGAAGCAAGTCAGGCTCCCAGCACCCCTTTTTGGGCACTGCTCTCCCTCCCTCCCCCCTCTCTCTTACACACACACATACACACACACACACACACACACACACACACACACACACACACACACACACACACCTCTAGTTCTGAAGGCTACTGTAACATTACCTAACCTCTCAAGTTCAAAAGTTTCCCTTGCCTTAAGCTAGAAATCAGTTTGGTTGTAACATCTATTTTGAAGTGATAAATTTGTTCTAACATATTGACATATTAGACAATTATTTGAACACTGAGTGTGTTTTGCTACAATTTCATTTGGGAGAAACACTAAGTAAATAAAAAAACCTTATCTGGCTGAGAAAAGCTGCACACAAGAACACAAAAACTACACAAGAGCACAGCCCCAACACTCACCAGCTCTTGCCTCTGCCCGTTATGAACTATACAGCCACATCCTGTGTTACAGTTTTCTTTGGTTTCAGACTCTTTGTTCACTATTTCATAAAGCTCACCTCCACAAGCAAATTTCAGGTCTCGTTCAAGGTAAAGTACAATATTTATTATAATATTTACACACATTTCTTGATTTTAACATGATTAAAACTGTACAATCTTTTTAAAAGGTTCTTAGCTTTTAAAACTGTTTATGACTAAAGTTTTTAAGGGCTAGATCTCTAATCTCATTTTTTTTCCTGTCAGTTTGTGCTGTTTTAGGGAGTGATAATTCATAGTGATTTTTAGGAACATGAACATCAAATATTAACAGAAATAGATGCTTGTTAAAACTCCTCTGACTTTACCAGCTGTTGAAACAGTAACCTCTCTAGGGTGTCCAAAGGGAAGGCAGAATGTTGCCTTCTCCCTATCGGCACTTTCAGGTTGTTTCTGTGGCTTTGCTGACATTAGCAGACTTCAGTGAGTTGTTCTAAAAAAATGTCTTTAACCATAAAAAGGATTGATGTACAGTTGGAATAGCTGGATGATGTACCATTTCTTAAAGCTAAAGGAAGTTAATCTTTTCATCTCAATGAAGATTTCCAATTTAAGACAGAATCATATTATCTAAGCATAAACTCTATTCAAATACTTTATATAGATCAGGTTGGTCTCCAACTCACTCCACCTGCCTCCACTTCCTGAGGGATGGGATTAAAGGGGTGAGTCACTATGCCATCAACATTATTATTCTAACAAATTGTTAGAATGTTACAATTTTAGCAACATATTCTCAAAATATGTTTGTATTTCTATGATAGAAATAAAAGAATTACAGTTATTCAACTAAAACTCTGGAATTCAAATATTATCACCATTTAAGATAAAAACAAGAATTTCCAGGCATGGTAGCTCATGCCTTTAATGCTAGCCCTCTGGAGACAGAGGCAGACAGATCTTTTTGAGTTGGAGGCCAGCCTGGTCTATATAATTTTGAGTTCTAGGACAACCAAGGCTATGTAAAGAGACCATGTCTCAAAAACAAACAAACAAACAAAAACAAAACAAAACACTAACAAGCCAAACAAAAAAACATAAAAATAAAACTATAAACAATCTTCAGCATTAACTTTGTCATAGAATTTGCATGGAATCACACTGTAAAATCAATTAACTGCTAAGACAACAAATATAATTATTTTAAGTTAGCTAGTATGGTCTAACCTAATATATTTAATAACTTGAAGAGAGCAATTAAGTATTACCAAAAAGTAGACAACTTTATCAGCCCAGAATAATTAACTTTCCAAAGAAAAACACTACATACTAACAGTCAGTGTAGAATGGGTTATGCCCTCTCTTTTAAAAAGAAACCTTCCTAATCCCATCACTTGGAAAGGAAGAGATAGGCAGATCTGAGTTCAAGGGCAGCCTGATTTACAGAGCAAGTTCCAGGAGAGTCAGGGCTACACAGAAAGACCTAATCTTGAAAACAAACAAACAAACAAACAAACAACAACAAAAACGAGGGTGGGGATGGGGGTGGAAAAAGAAAGGGGGAAAAAAAAAAGGAAGAAAGAAACCTTCCCAGTTTCTTCATTGAATGCATTGCCGGGGGATATAAATGCTGACCATGCCTTACGCCTCACTAGCTAAGTTACAAGTTCTTCTTAAGGAATGTGCAAGTCAGCCACACTTGGCAACCGATGTTTCGTGGTTTTGTGGTGGGGGCTGCCATTTTCTATGGATTAAGAAAAGTGCAATAAATCTGAGACAAACATATTATATAATTGACTACCTTGTGTGTATTTTCCACTTCATATCTCATTATTTTTCTAATATTTTAGCATTTTAATATGGAAACAAATTTACTTTCCAGTATCCCCTTTCACTGCAATTTTTCAGAGAATCAATCTATCCTGGTCATAAATATCATCTTTAAAAGAAAACAAGGACTAAGTATGTTAACAAATTCTTACTTATATGTAAAAAGAGGAGAAAAAAAACCAGAATGTTAGAAAAACTCATGTTTTGGTCTTATAGCATAACCATAAACATTTGTAAGAAACAAATTAAATTGATACATGAAAATGATGATAATAAAGTTGAATATTAATTTATTAGCATGTGACAGCCAGAGGTTGGCTTTCAGGAGTTGGGCTGCTCCTTGCACTACTTGAGTCTATGTGATCAAACTCCTGTCATCAGGTTTGGTGACAAGTGCCCGCCTTTAACTACAGAGCCATCTCAGTTCCCCTCCCCTTTACTCCAAACAACAATTACCTGCAAGGAGAAATAAATTCTTGCATAGCCACATTAAGGAAAAGCATGAGTCTTTTTCTTAGTGGAGTAAGACATCCAAATTACTACATATAAGAAACTGATGGAAAATATCAAGACACAGAATTCACATATATTAAGTGCTTGATATAAAAAGTCAAAAATATATCCTTTAAAGAGATTTTAAAAAAATAAATGCATAGGGAAGGTCTTGAAGGCAATTTTCAAAGACGTAGTTTCAATTTTGTAATCTTTCTTGATCGCTTGTTTTCATTTTGGGAAGTAAGAGTTTCTCCATGTAGCCCAGGCTGGCATCAAACTCATGGCCCTCCTATTTCAGGCTTGAAGGGCTGTGGTTACAGCATACCCAGCTTCCTAGCTTTGTTTCTTTTCTCCTCCTCTCCTTTTTTTTTTTTTTTTTTTAGAAAAATATGCTCCATTCTTGGGTATACACCCAAAGACGATTCATCCTATCACAAGGACACTTGCTCAACAATGTTCACTGCTACTCTGTTCCCAGAAATTGGAAACCTAGATGTCCCTCAACATAAAAATTGATAAAGAAAATGTGGTACATTTATACAACAGGTGTTACCCAGTTATTAAAAAAAAAATGACACCATGAAATTTTCAGGCAAATGAATGGAACTAGAAAAAAAAAATCATACTAAGTGAGGTTATCCAGACCCTGAAAGATAAATACAGTATATATTTGCTTATATAAGGATATTAGCCATTAAGTAAATGATAATTAAGTTATAATCTGCAGACTGAGAGAGGTTAGGTATAGAGGAAGGGGTGGGGTGGGGTGGGAGGTGGTGGGTGACACAACATGGATCTCCCTGGGAGGGGGAAACAAATACGATTTTATGAGTGAACTGGTAGAAAAGAAGGGGGGACTTGAATGGGAGGATCAGGTAGGGAGGGTGAGGGAATTCAGAGAGAGAGAGAGAGAGAGATAGAACTATGGGGCATTTGAAGAGTGGTACAGAAGCCTAGTACAATGGAAACTTCCTAAAATAAATGAAGATAATCTTAATGAAGTCTCCAAATAAGTGGGGAGACACAGTCCCAACTGGCCATCTCATATCTCTGAAGGAAGCCTCAGGAGTTGTTTATTGGGGAACTCTTCTTACTCCTTATCTTTCTTTAAACCAAATAAACTCATAGATAGATGAGTACAATTTACTTAGTTTGAGAGTTAACCTTTGGGTGAAAACTATGGCCTGCCTATTTTTGTAAGTTGTACTCAAGTCCTTTACGGAAGGCTATCATATGCAAAAGTGGACATAAGATACTACCTTCCCTGAGCTTACAGTGGAATTACTGGTGCCAGGGTCCTTACCTATACTAAATGTTAATATGTATTATTTTAGTTATTTCTCTTAATATTCCTACAGTGAAGATTAAAGGGAAACTCAAGTAGCCCTCATCTCAAACCCCTGACAGAACCATGGACGCTGTCTTTTATTAGGCTAACCACTGCACAATCTTCAACTCTCAACTCCAGTCTCAACACTCACTCTGCCACAGCCTTTCCAAAGGATTCACTGACTTACATTCACAGTTAGCTCTAAGAAGTCTTCAATCAATTAAGTCTTCAATTAATTCCCATTGCCTATTAAATCAAGTCCGAACTCTTTGCCCTTCACATTTGAAACACGTGTAGCATAGCTTTATTTCTCACCAAATTCCAACTATTCTCTCTCTAAGCACACTGGACTATTTGTAATACCCTTGCTAAAATCTAATCTTTCAGTGCTCAGTAGAAAGATAGCCTTTTTCACAAAGGCACTCTCAAGCATATGGTTTATATCTCTATTATATTTTATATTATACTTGTTCCTCAATATCCAAGGAAAATTAGTTCAGGACCCCCCACTCCCACCCCTCCAAGACACAGGAATGAGAAGACACTCAAGTATCTTATGAAAAAGGCATGTTTTTTTATACAACCAATACACACTCTAGATTACTTCTAATACCCCAAAACAATGTAAATCCTAGGCAAATATTTGTTAGTCTATTGTTTAGGGAATAATGATCTTCAAAAATCTGTATATGTTAAAAGTACATATGCAACCTGTTCAGGCCTAACTAATTTCTGATCTGTGGTTGGTACAGTATTTGAAGTAGTAGAGGGTCCAGTGTATCTGTCTGTATGCTCACAGAAAGCAATGGTCATTCATTTCTATAGCCCTACTGTACCTGGCAGTGTCTTATACACAATGTATGTTCAACAGCATAGAAAATTTCACCATTATTAATAATATCTCTGAAAATGGCAAGATTTGGTATTCACGTACATTTCCTTTCTTCATTCTCCCTTTAGTTCACCTTAATAGGGTAATGACATTCAGTGTAACTATAGCTGCTCCCTTTCTAGTTGTAATTCAACACCACTGAGCCATGGTTCTTTTAATTCCATAAGTAATATGGTATATAATGCTCCTACAATAACTCATTATGCATTAACACTGGAGAAGGAACGAGAAGGGGTCAAACACAACGGAACACTAGGATCACTGGTAAAACCCACAACTGGGATACAGAATCCCCTTGTTCAATTTTGGGTCATCTCTGGCTTAGCTGAAGTTAAAATCAAGATATGACTATCTACTCAGTAACTAATTGTTTTATAAATACCGTTTCAAGGCTGGGCATTGGTGGCACATGCCTTTAATCCCAGCACTTGAGAGGCAGAGGCAGGTGGATCTCTGTGAGTTCGAGGCCAGCCTGGTCTCCAGAGCAAGTGCCAGGTCAGGCTCCAAAGCCACACAGAGAAACCCTGTCTCGAAAAACCAAAACCAAACCAAACCAACCAACCAAACAAACAAACAAAAAAACTGTTTCAAATCTATATAAACAGGTGAAAATAATTAATGCCCTTAAAAGTCCCAAACCCAATTGACTAGACTCCCTAATCATTTGAGTAGCTTTTCTTGGTTAAAATCTAACGCACTAGGAAACCCCAGCTTTTACCTTTTTAGTTACACCCTGGGACAATCATCATTAATTTTTCATTTTCCTATTTGGCTTCTTTCAAGCATGCTCTCTCTCTCTCTCTCTCTCTCTCTCTCTCTCTCTCTCTCTCTCTCTCACACACACACACACACACACACACACACACACACGTAAATAGTACATTGAAACACAAATATATATAAATACATCATGTACATACAGCATTTGGTTTTATCTATAAATAAAACCTATCATTTCCAATGATTGGAACGTGCCAACTTTCATGTAAACACATCATAAATACAGAATAGTTAAGGACACTGGAAAGGAGAGCCTGCTTCACTTATGTAATTCCCAACACTACTTGTCCCACATGTGAACCTTAGGAAGGATGGTTGCTGTCAATGCTTACTTTTCAATGAAGACCAGACTACTATTTTGCACATTTGCAGGGCTTGACTACTTCAGTGTTATTTCTCTTAAAATGCTTTTCCATTAGTTTTGTCACTATTAGCAAACAAATTAAACTAGAAATACTCAGGCAAAAGTTAAGCGACAAGTCAATGCTAGCCATGTGTTACTAGATGTTAGGGTGGTTACTGTGTCACTTGGTTTTGTGAACTGTGTGTTGTTACAGATCGCACAGCCTATGCTTGAGTGCCCCGACTTTTGCATACCTGGAAATATAAAAATTCAAACTGTAGCTGTCCTTGGTTGGCTCATCTGCAGCTTACAAATGTTTAACTAAGTAACTGCAGTGAGCTCATCTCTACTGGATACTTCTTTTCCAGGGCAGGTCCAGGAACTGGGTCTAGAGCCTTGAAAGCAGAAGAGAAACTACAGTAAACTAGAGGTAGGCAGAATAAGGAGTTTGAATAGACAACACTCTGAGATGGGGGTGGGGTGGGGAGGGGGCAGGGGTGAAGTCTCGAAGTTTCTTAAATACAGTGGCCAGAGGAAGCTATACACTTCAGTGAGGCACACTCTTCATCTGCCCAAGTTGTTCCAAAACTTCCAGTTCTGGGAAGTGTAAGGCAGCCTTTATGACATCTCCAGTGCTTCTGCATAGCAGCCTGACTGCCAGAGGTCAGTGTGACTGTAGCAGAGAAGCAGCAAGACCTATTTTGAGAGATAAAACTGGAATTATACTTCACTCTCAGGTTATTTTACTCCTCCCTCAATATGATCTTTTATCTCCTAGGTCAGAGATAGTGAAGAGGCTTCCTTTTTTTTTTTTTTTTTTTTTTTTTGGTTTTCCGTGATAAGGTTTCTCTGTGTAGCTTTGGAGCCTATCCTGGCACTCGCTCTGGAGACCAGGCTGGCCTCAAACTCACAGAGATCCAACTGCCTCTGCCTCCTGAGTGCTGGGATTAAAGACATGTGCCACCAACGCCGGTGAAGAGGCTTCCTAGGAATGTTTTAGATAGACTCAGGCAATGAACTCAGTTCCAAGTTCCAGACAGGCTCTCTCTGTAGACCAGGTTGGTCTCGAACTCACAGAGATTCACCTGCCTCTGTCTCCTGAGTGCAAGTTCCAATTATCAAAAACATCTGTGATGTAAGAAAGGTGGCAAAGAACAATTCACAAGATGTGCTTCTTAACCCATTGGAAATTATTTTCCTATCACCAAAATAGTCATTGATTAAAATTTTTTTCTTAGGCCCACAGCAAAACAAAAATAAACTGACAACTACAAAACTAGAGAAATGGTAGGCTAGTGGTAGACAATGCACCAATTAGTTTTCCAGAGACCTGGAATGATAGATATCCTTGCACTTGAATCTCAGTAGGCTGGCTCCTTTCTTTAGGAGTTCCTCTTAGAAATGAACCATGCAGTAGTAAACTGAAATCTCTGTTCTATCAAACATGAGGACTGTAATGGGACAAAGATGAAACAGTGTAGATAAAGGTTAATTCAACAAGTAAACTCCCTGCATTTCTAGTACAAACACAGTAAAAAGAATTTTTTTGGGGGGAGGGGAGTGGAAAATGAAAGCTTTGTATGTTCTGTGATGGCATGTTGTAGAGAAAAGAATCCTGGAAGACAGGAACCTTGGTTCAAAGCAACATGGCCTTGAATTAAAATTTTCTCACCCAAAGTTCCCTTTTTATCAAATGGCAGACAGCTGCTCATTTCTGAGCTGCCATGAGACTTTGCTTGTTTGTGTTCATAAGCACCTAAAGTCTGCTGCATATCAGGTTTCTAGTACATTCTTCTGCATTACTAAAGAATGAGACATACTGTTTTCTTGTTTGCTTTATTTCTGCTCTGAACAGGTAGGTATACTTAAGCTTTCATTTTCACAAATGATAAAGCAACAGCTATGTTTAATAAGCTTTAACACTAATTAAATTGCATCACATTCTAAGAGATGTAATTGACTTATCAACACTGGTTTCACATAACTACAAGACAGTTCAATTCTCAAAGTTGAAGACAAAGGATGTAAAAATTCACATTTAGGATGCAAAGATAGTATGTAGTAAATAAAAACAAAAATTTCTCTCCCGGTAAACTAGAATATAGGCACAACAACAGTCTTGCTAAAATGTAGCTTTGGGATACAGAACTTAAAAACCAAAACCAACAACACTCCAGGAAAGTAATTAGTCCAAGATAGAATTTAGTCTTATGCAGTTAAGGCAAAGAAAAGCCTTCTACTGCATATGGGCAATGATTTCCCTTTTTCTGATAGCACAGTGGGTTCCACAGAAAATTATTATTTACCAAATATGGCTAAGGTCAGATTACAACTCCTCTGCCATTTACCAAGTATAAAGCAAGTGTCACAAGCCACAAGGAATTTAAGGAAAAAAAAAAACCCTAAAAACCCAAAACACATAGTTACTCAAAATGTATTCATTACCACAACTTTCTTTCAAAATAGTTAAAAAAACTTAACATGGAAGCATATCACTCAAAATGGAGATACAGGATTTTATTTGTATAGTCCTCAGGAAGAAAGAAAGAAACAAACAAAAAAACAGGTCTGAAGAGCTTCCCTGTCACTAACTCTCATGGGGGGCTTTCACTTTAAAGATTACCAAGGAGGGAAAACACTGTAGACAAATCAATAATATGTATTTGTTTGTTTCTGAGACAGGGTTTCTCTGTGTAACAGCTCTGGTTGACCTGGAACTCAGAACCTATAGACCAGTCTGGCCTTGGACTCATTCAAGGCCTCCCGAGTGCTGGGGTTAATGACATGTGCTACCACCTCTCAGCAACATTATGTACTTTTAATTTTATAACTACCTATTATATTGAAAAATTACTCATAGTAACACTTCAGTTATTTTCTTTACTTTTTTCTACGTATACAATATTAAATAATAGTAAAATTCCCTCCCCCCTTTAATAATACCCGATTTTATTTTATTTTATTTTTTTTTTTGGTTTAACTGTTATTATGTACAGAAATGTGGGGGCTAAGGAGGCTGTCAGGGAGGTCTGAGGCATTATATAACCAAGGCTGGCCCAAAACTTGTTTACATTCTGTCTCAGCCTCCTGTGCAATTATCAGCAACATCCCAATAGACTTTGATTTATTTATTTATTTATTTATTTATTTATTTATTTATTATTTTAGAAGCACTCTTATTTACACATCAATCCCCCCATTCCCTCATCCCCCATCCTCCCATGCCCCCACTGACCCCCCCAATAGACTTTGATTTGTGACTTTTTACTAGAAATTTAGCATTTTACTAAACACCAAAATGGGAATTCTAGCATATTACCATTTCTAGTAACAAAATGGTGGTTTCCGGTCTGAGATGTGAAAACTTAGGAATATCTCTCTAGTCTTTTTTTAACTAAGAGCTCTTAGTAAAATAAATGTTGAAATTCCCTATTCCAGTTTTTTGGCATTCCTCAAGATATCCACACCCATGTTCACCATCGACATGAATTAATCTGTAGTATTATTCTAGTGGTGTAATGCGGGAGTCCATTTGATAAGTTCATTAAGCATTTTTTCAACTTTCCTGAGACTTATTTGCAGTCTTTTAATCTATTTCACTATCATGGTATGCTTGGATTTGTAAAAAAAAAAAAAAAAAGATCCTCAAAGTTCACCTTTTCTTCTTTATGTTCTGAAATAGTTACCTAAAACAATTCAATTATAAATTCAAGAAAGAATTTTAAAGTCTCTAAGGTCTGGTTACTCTTTTTTTAAGGGAATGTTTCTAACCAAGGCTGGCATTTGCATTTTATGTGAGGTGGGACCCTCTTCACACCTCCCTTGAGAACTATCAGATCCTTAACTTCTTATCTTAAACACACTGCCACATGCATATGCCAAAGTTGCCAGTTAAGTCTTAGTTATTCAGCAAGTATTAATTCACAAAGCTACTTTATTCAAATTGCTGATGCAGGTCTTACCCTCTACACCCTAGTCTATTTAGTAGGAAGCCAACAAGAAACACAGAAGAAACCACAGCTTAAACAACACAATTAAGAAACACTATTCACTAGGCTCCTTTCCGCTTGCTACTCCCACTAAAACCCATCCCTATTCCTTTTCCAGTTGGGGTTTACTACATTAGAGGTCAGGGACCCTTTGGTTGTCTCAAGAAAGCTACAGATTCCCTCACAGTGGTTCTGAATGCATAAAGTACTCGTGATTAAAGATGCATGTCTGAACATGGATACATGCATAATAGTGGAATTGAGAATGGGGATTATAACAGAGACTGGGACCAGCAGATCTATGAAAAGACAGGGAGAGTTTGGTCAATGAGTAAAAGAGGTTTCAAAAGCATAAGATAAATGACTAGTAGGGAAAATGATAGTGAAACAACACAGCAGTGCCTTTTTCTTTAGCACCATGGGACAGTTCTCATGTTGTGCTTTAGGTGTGAATGTCTCTGTATAGTTGTACATATTACCACTTTGGAATTTAGATTTATAATTGTTGGGGGCTCCTGCTAGGACTTTTTTTGTGTGTTAGGTATTAATAAAAAAAAATCACTAATAAGGCTAAGCTGGGCATGGTGACTTATGCCTTTGATCCCAGCACTCTGGCAGCAGAGGCAGGTAGACCAGGCTGGCCTTGAACTCCCAGCTCTGCCTGCCTCTGCTGATGTGGTCTGCTTCCTTATAAAACCCTAACAGAGGGAAATGTTGTTAGAACTCAATAAAAAATTTAAGCCTTTTCACTTCCATATGCACCTCTCCCTCAAATTCTACCCTCAGGTATCTTTAGGAGCATCTAATTCAGATTAAAATCTCTCTACTGAATATGACTTGAAAAGGCAGAGTCTCATACACTCCAGGCTGGGTCAAACTTTCTGTAGCTGACCCTCTTGCTTCCACCTCCCCAGTGGGATGCACAGTCCCAGGTGTGTATCACCATGCATGCCTTATGTTGTACTATGACTGCACTCTAGGCCTCAGGCTTGGACTGGTTTGATTCACTTACTATGATTATTTCCAGTTACACCCATTTTCTGCAAACCATGAAACTTTGTTCTTTCAGGTTGAAAACATTCCATTTGTGTACATATACCACATTTTCTTTATCTATCCCTCTGTTTACCCCTGTGACTGATGACTTGGAGGCCTCTGGACAAATACTGGAGTGGTAGGGCTGGGTTATATGGTAGATCTATTTTTAGATTTTTGAGAGGCTTTCACACTGATTTTCATAGTTGCTAGAATACCTTACATCCCCACTAGCAGTATATATAAGGGTTTCCTTTTGTTCACATCCTAACCACCATTTATTATCACTTGTTTTCTTAAAATCTATCTTTTATTTCCCATTAGTCCCTTTATCTTTAGGAATCCATTCAGGCTTTTGTGAACATATCCAACCCTCCTTTTCTTCCCTCAGTGACCAACACTTTTGCTTAGAATGTTATTTCTCCACATTGACACTAAAACTACTTCTTCAAACCAACTCTAGTTTGACCTCCTTGAATCCTTTTTCCTTGTTTCAGTCCACATGGGCGCTATAGTCAGAATCACTAACGCTCTTGTGGACCAATAAACACTATAATTCATCATTTCTCTTGTACTGTTCTGCTCTTCTAGTGACAAGGACTATGTGCTTAAATATAGGATAGACACATAAAGTATGCAAAATAAGTAAAATGCTCTTAAGAAATCAATATTAAAACTTTTGTTTTGCAACTTCAAGTACCAGAAAATATATTTAAGAAGGCCAAATTTCCACTAAGCAGCTAAAATGGATATTCTAACCCCCCAATGAGAACCTAGATACCACTACTCATCAAAAATCGTCAAGCTTATCACTTCTCGGCCTTTTGGCTAAGATCAAGTGAAGAATGGACAAGCTTATTTACTAGGTTGTAAGGAATTTCATGAGTTACTAACTAACTTAGTAAGTAAATTAGGGAAGGGATACCTTAAAAGCAGATAATAGGGTGGACGCGGGAGGAAAGGTGCAAGCGCCCAGGGAGGCTGGACCTGAGAGCGCGGCGGCGCCATGTCGGTGAACTTGGAAGAGCTCAAACACCAGGTGATCATGCTGTCGGCTGGCTGCAGCAGCTGCTGCAGGCGACCCACTGGCAGTTCGAGACAGCCCTCAGCGTTCCAGGAGACCAACATCCGCTACAGCCACCACCACTAGACATGCACTCCCGGAAACACCCCTGCCACGCCCCCCAACTTCCCTGATGCTCTCACTATATTCTCCAGTCTTAAGGCCTCTGAAAGCTTCCACGGTGGTGGCAGCAGCCGCAGCCCCATGGCCACGTCACCCCCACCACACTTCCCCCATGCCACTGGTAGCTTTGCAACACCCAGCTGGCCGACTGCAGCCTCGCCCCCGGGAGGCCCACAGCACCACCAGCGCAGCCGCCCCTGTGGACTCGGGCACCCTCTTCCCCGGCTTCAGACTGGCTTCCCCTGGCCCCCCAACAGGCCACCTCAGAACCAAGGGCCCACCCTGCCAAGGAGGCAAAAAGATAAGGGAGGCCCCTCCCGGGGCCAGGCCTCCGTGGGATGAGGGAGAGGATGTCTCTGTGGGCCCCTTCATCCCTCCTCTGTCTGCACCCACACACCCCAGAGCCCTGGAGGGGAGAGACTGGACTCTAGCAGGGCAGTCTTTTGCTAGCATGCACAGCTGCAAGCAGGCACGCAAGTTCACAGCACAGGCACCCCCATGGAGACCAAGCAGCCATACCAATGAAGACTCACTTGCCTGGCCCCACCACCTGGAGTGTTTCAGAATCACTTGGTGGCAGAGATGTGGTTGACTCCTGTCTTGGGGGGCCTACTAGGCCTAGATCCCCACCCTCGGGAATGCAGAGCTTTCTCCACATGTGTGCATGTAGCTGTGTCTGTATTTATACGTATGTCGCTCTTCAAAAGCAACCTAGTTATGGGGCAACTGGACTTTGCATGTTAGAGTGTGCCCCAAGTCCCTTGGTCCACCACCCCCTCTTCCCAAGGGCCCTGCCTCACTCCATCTCCTTATCTACCAGCATTGCTATTTCCTGCAAAGGATTATGGGAGACTCCAGGATTCTTCTACACATCCCCCAGCGCCTGCCTGCTGAGGTTTCCTGCATGACACTTCTCCAGAGCCCAGGGGTACCTGATCCCCATTTCCTATTCCCCTTTTAACAAAAGAAGAAAGAATTCCAATCTTAAAAAAAAAAAAGCAGTAATAAAACGCTTCACTCTAAAGTGTCTGCTAAGCACATATAACTTGTGCCTACATTCTATGGACTAAGCTCTCACACAGCTTAGTGGCAGGCCTTGGATTCGAATCTAGGTTTCTGATTCATTCTGAAACTATAAAGCAAACACTGTTTCTATCTTTTACAAAAGATTTAATGTGCAAAGTAGGCACATGTGTATAAAGTTCTCTATTTCACAAGGCAGAGAAATGAAACATAAATACTTGGAACTAAAATATATATTTATTATTATAGATTTATATAACATACCTGATGTAGATTTTCTCAAGTCTCCATAAAAAATCTATAAATACAGATTTGCAGGTTAAGTTTTAATTACTTAATGCAAGCAGTTTTACCTAGTGATATGATATGAATGATGTCCTATTTATTTACTGATTACTATTAGTTGCAGTTTCTTCAAATAGCTCTAACTACTTGCTGCACTTACTTCACATAAAACTGTAAAAACTAATCTATTTATTGCCCTTTGGTTGGGTGAGATGACAGTGGTGACATTGGTATCGTCTCTAAGTCATCTTCAGATAGGGCACAGAGATCTCAAGGAGACTAGGAATGAGGGTAGGAAATAGGCAATTGCTCTCCACACGAACTAAGCTCTGCTGTTAGCTATGACTAAAAAGAACATACTTTTTCCTAAAGGACGCTCTTAGACTAACAGCAATGGAATTCAGACAGTGAGGGAGAGAAAGGGTGGGTCTGGAACAAGTAAACCAGCATCCCGACAATACACACTACCAGTCTAAACAACTCAACTAAAACTCTGCCTCCTACCCAATATATTTCTATTCATTATAAGTAGTGAGGCTCTGAAGCCAGGAACCCCAGAGTCCTATCTATGATTCTTTGCTTTCTTCATATAATCAGTGGCAAAGTTTCACTGGTCACTTCCAAGGTTTCTTGTGTCCATCCCTCTATTCCCTCCTTAATGTTCTGGTTCAGTTGTACCTTGATAAGCAATTAATAACTTCCTATCTGATACCTTGTCCTACTCAACAGCTTTTCTAAGCTGTACTTTACAATTGCAACAGGCCTACCAACTGCCTAAACTACAAACTGGATCACACCATATCCTTCCTATGAGAAGCAAGGGATTTTATAGTTGATACTGAGAGTTTTGACCTAGGGAATGCAAAAGAGGAAAGCTAAGAAGAAAACTTGAAAAACACAGTCAAGAAGGTTAGCTCCATGAAAGCACAGAAGAACTGGTAGCAAGCTCATTATACTGGTTCATGCCTGGATTCCAATGCTCGTAAAATCCAAGGCCAGTTTAGGCTATAGACCTGTTTTGTTGTTGTTGTTTGTTTTGTTTTAATGGTTTGTTTTGCTTAAGTATCAAGAAGGTCAAATAAAGAGGAAGTTTAAAGCTTTTGATTACATTAAGTGCCAGGTACTCAGTCACATGACTCAAGATGCTTATACGGCTCAGAGGTTAAGAGCACTGGCTGCTCTTCCAGAGGTCCTGAGTTCAATTCCCAGCAACCACATGGTGTCTCACAACCATCCATAATAAGATCTGGTGCCCTCTTCTGGTGTGGAGGCAGAATGTTGTATACATAATAAATAAATAAAATCTTAAAAAAAAAAAGATGCTTAAACAAGGTCACTAAATATTCTTATCTTGGTGTCAACAGTATCAGAGAGTACTATATACTTCTCCTATTAGTCTGTCATAGACTGACTACTTATCTGTAATGTGTACACAGGTATGTACACATGTACACGTCCACACATACACTATACACCTGGGAATGAAAATATTTTAGGGCTAGTAGACAGCTCAGTAGCAAAGACCCGAGTTTGATCCCCAATACAGATATTTTGGAAAAGCCAGGAGTGGTGACCTGACTTTGCAATCCCAGCCTTTAGGAGGCAGGGACAGGTGGATCCCTTTGGCTTTATGTCTAGCCAGTCTAGCTGAATTGGTGAGCTTCAGGCCAGTAAGAGATCTTGCCTCAAAAACACTGTGGACAGGCTCCTAAGGAATAAGGATCACTGGAGGTGCTCCTCTGGCCTCCACATACATATGGAGACACAAATAGTACTTAGAAATTACTTAGTATCCTGCCATTTAAACGTACAATAGAACAGTAAAGGCTCGGTGTTTTTGACTTATATAGTTCAAAATGAAAAAGTGTATGGAAATGTTTTATAAGCATAATAACCATTTACCTGCAAATGGAACGGACTAGATAGAAAATAGACCACAGAAATTTCCTAAAAGACATGCTATTATGTATCCTATTCAATGAGCCCAGGCTACCATCTGCAATGTGCAATTCATTCAACAGCGTCCTGGACCAAAGAGAAGATGAATCTGCAGAAGGCAAAATGCATGCCTCATTGGGCTTGGGCTGGTGATGGTGTTATCATGGGTGCACTCTCCAGTAGTGGGATTTAAAAGCATCAAGGCCCTACTCAGAAAAGAATCTTAAATGCATTTGTTTTCAAAGTCAAGTACATGTACTAGCTTTAAACTTTTGGTAGGCTGTGTGCATCATCCATTCATAAATATCTAATAATTTTCCATGTGCTAAAGCAATGTATTACAGTGTTAAAGGACTATTTGGGACAGGCAGCTCTGTTACTGTGACACTCGCTGTATTCTTGCTGTATACTCAATGAATTTTCCTATTTCTGAAAGAAAAAGAGAATATTTAAAACAGTACAAAATACTGAAAATTTAACAGGTAATTATCAATATACATTGGTAAATCCTGCAAGTAAGTGTAAATAAACCAATCCTAGCAACATATAAATCACCAATAAGAAAGTATTATGCTAGAGCTTAATGATCAGTTACAGCAGGAAGAAACTGATGGTGCTTTAAAAATACTATCCAGAAAGATAATCTGGAACTAGATGCCCTTGCCCACAGGCAGTTGACCACTGGGGCAGATAGGGAGGTGGTGGTTTTCCTGGCACAGAAACCTGGCTTCTAAGATTCCTGAGGAATGATGAGTGTAGGCCTCTGTTAACTCAGTGACAACCCTTTCTGCTTACCCAGTCAAGTCCTTCCTTCTGTTTAGGACACTGTCAATGGTACTGCCATCTCTAGGACTCACTTTGGACTTTGTAAACCACCTCCCAGGTATTTTTACTTGTTTTTGGCTGGGTTTTACTTTTTATTTTATTTTATTTCACTTTTTTTGAGACATATGACCACATCTCACTATGTAGCCTAGGTGTTCTAGAACTCATTATGTAGACCAGGCTGGCCTCAAATTCAGAGATCTACCTACCTCCAGGATTAAAGGCATGTGCTATCATACCTGGCTACATGTTTGATTTTTGAAAGAATTACTTATTTCAGTTTTATGTGCTCTTAACTGCCAAGCCATCCCTCCAGCTTTGTGTATGTCTCGTTTTGTATATGTGTATTTTATGTATATTTTAATAAAAATTTAGTTTTACCATGAAAAAAACCATTGTCCAGAAGTGAAGTGTGAAGAAATCTGAGGGGGACCCGGATGTGCCCCCCTTTCATCAGTCTCTGTGACTGAGGTAACTCTTTCCCTTCACCAGGTGATTCTGAGCACTTCTCTGCTTGTCAGCTGTTTCGCATTATTCCTCTGTCTTTCTGAATGGTTTTATGTACCAGAAATGCTGTCAGGGAATACCACCTGGGGACTTAATAGTAGTGTCAAGCTTCACAATACGCACAGGGCTACTTCAATTTATAAATGCTTAGAACAAAGCTTTGAATTATTAGTAAAAAACTATTAGATGAGTAATATTACAACCATTCATCTACCAAATAAGTATGGTTCAAGATAAATGTAATCTTCAAAATATCCATACTCAAAATTATCTCCCAACTATACAATCTCTGGTGTTCTTGTTTATCTGTTTATTTATGTATTCATTTGGTGAAGCTGAGAAACAAACCAAGTGCTTTGTGCAGATTAGGTCCACATTCTATCATTGAGCTGAATTGCAGCAAATGCATTCTTAAATGGTATCAAGACAAAAATGGTAATAGACATGTAAATAAAAATTTTACAGACAAAAGTAGGAATTTTCCATACCTTTACACTTCTCATAATGTTGTACAAACAGCATGTATATAAAGGAATTGTATGCATATTTCACTTTGAGTCTTTGAAATAAGAAGAGGAGTGCTAAGTTCCTACACTAGATGTGAGGGTTGGGGTATCAAAATCACTAATTGCCTAAGCCACTCACTTACTAAACTGTAGACATAATTTCTGGTGTTCTTAACATTCAACTGTCTGTTGGTAAACAGAACCAATCCACACTTTCACAAAGTTCTTCAGTTTGCTACCAAATAAAGTGTACTAAACAGAAAGGAATTACAATCCCTAACAAATCTATCTATATTATCTCAACTGACAAACTTTTATTTCTAGCCTGAATCTCTTACCTAAATTCCATTTTAAGTATTGAATGAATGGCCTACTTGATCTTATGAATTATATGTCTAGACAGCATTTCAGAGCCAATGTGTTCAAAAGCAAGCTCCTGATTGCCTAGCCCAGTCTAAACTTGCCATTTCCCCACTCTTCCCAACTCAGTCAACAGCAGGTCCACACTTCCAATTGCTTGAGCCAAAACCCTTGGGAGTCATTCTTGAATTTCCTCTCATGCTTCACATATAATTCATCAGCAATTCCTGCCCACACAGGGCTTGAAACACCTCCAAAATCTGACCTTTTCTCACCCATGATTGTTACTACCCTGTTTCCAGCCACTACTCCTCTCATCTGGATCATTGCAATCATTTTCAATATAGTCTCTTTTCTTACATCTTTGCTCTAGTCTCATAATTTATTTCATACATTGTAGAGCATATGTTTAAAAACCAGTTACTGATGTATAAAAAGTATCTGACATTGTCCAAGACCCAGTCATGATAAACACTTTTAATCAAACCAGAAATAGAAAGGGAACTGATAAACAGCACCTACAAAACCAATTTTGTAGCCAACACATCCTTCTTGGTCAAAGACCGAATAGATCCAAAGACCTGACAAGAGCTAGCCAGAGCTGTAAGGCAAGACAAGAAATAAAAGGCACACAAATGGAGAAAGAATTAAAATGGTCTGTGCTCACACGTACACAGAAAACTAACAGAATCTTCTTAAAAAATAAACAGTAGTTTTCAAAAGTCTCAGAATACAATCTGTGTCCACAGCAATCAACTACAAAGATATATGTTAACAATGAACAATTAAAAGCCAAAATTTAAAACATAATAGCCAATTACAATTGCTTATAAAGTCTAGGTATAAATCCAACAAAAATATATGGCTTACATTTTGCTGAAAACTACAAAATTCTGATGAAATAACAAAACAAAAAGTCACAACAACAACAAAAAAAGGCAAAAGTTACTACATTCAGGGACTGAGTAGATAAAATAAGAATCTAAATTTTCTCCAAAACTGACCTATAAATGTAGTATAATTCTTAACAAAATTCCAGTGGTGCACTTTTTTTAAAATATAAAAAGGAAACAGAATGGCCAAAATAATTAAAAATGTAAAGTTAGAGAAATCTGACAATTTACCATGTAGTTAAAGTAATCAAAATAGTATGGTACTAGTGGGAAGGACAGATTCAAACAGCAAAAGAATAGAAAAATCCAGAAATGAACCCTTGCAATTACTGCCATGTGATTTTTGTCAAAGTTGCAAAAGCAATTCAATGGAAGGATAGTTCCTAAAGCAAATTATGTTGAAACAAATAGTCATTCACAAGCCAAAAAACCTCAACCTAAACATCAGATTTTAATATAAAAATTAAATCAAAATAGATGATACATCTTTACTGTCATACAAAACTTTTTAACAAACTTTTATAACGGGGATGAGAACAGCTGAGGGGTGGCAAGAAAGGTACAATACAAAAAAGATAAAATAGAATGAACAGAAATAATGAATAGTTAAGAGTTTATCACAACAAAAATTCTTCTATGTAAAATACACTGTTAAGAGGATAGAGAGAGAAGTCACATGCTAGGAGAAAATATTTGTGAATCACTAACAAGAGGCTTGGATCTGGATGGCATAAAGAAATCTCTAAACTCAGTAAAGGGAAACAACCCAGTTAGAATACAGGTACCACACCATCAAGGATACATAGACAGCAAGGAGGAAACACATGAACACATATTTACATCATTAGCTATTAGGGAAATACAAATTAATCTATGTTGTGATGTCACCTATTAGACTGGCAAAATGAAAAATACTGACAGTACCAAGTGCTGGTGGAACCACAGAGAAACCAGATCTAAGTGCAATGTAAAATGGCACAATAACTCTGGAAAGGCTTAGCTGTTTCTTATAATAATATATTTTCACATGAAAACATGTACAAAATTGTTCATAGTAAATCTACCTACCTACCCACAAATGTACATACCAACCATCTATCTAGCTTTACCTTTGGGAACTAAAGACTATACATGATTTGAAGAGGAGCTTGTACCAAACAATGGTCAAAGAATCACCCATTCTATGCCTTTTCCAATGCCCTTGGTCCAATCAAATTTTACATGTATCAACAGTTCACTCCTTGTTAATGCTGAGAACTATACTGTTGTTTGATATACCACAGTTTAATCATCCACTAATTTGAAGGACTGGGTTCTCTAATTTATTTAGGGCTATATAAATGAAGCTCGGAGTTATATTTATATTTCACACAGAAATTCAATGTTAAAGCCTTGATTATTGCTACTACCTCATATTCTTTTTATCCAAGTATTCATTCACCAGGCCACTCTTCCACATAGATTTGAACACCCTCACCCCTTTCACATATTGATATGCCACATCTGTGCTGCCTAGGGGGAACACTGATTTTCTGTGTCTTGTTGTTTTCTCACTGATATTAATCATTTGGTACACTTTACTGTCCCCTGATGACCACATCTTATTTATGGTTAGGGAAAATAATAGTTTTTTTTTTTTTAAAATTACTTTCACCTATCTCATGCAGGGTGCTGACCAGCTCACCCAAGTAACTGCACACAATTCCACTACCTTTCAAAAGCAAACATTTTTCAATAGCTAGTTTTTTTTTTTTTTTTCTGCTGCTGAATAGGCAATGTGTCTTTTATACAAAATGGTACTTCTGTCCAAGAACACAGAGAACAGTGAGGAAACCTCGGAATCCCCCACAAGAGTGAGAAAGACCAGACTGATTCTCCACTTCCTACCTTGGTACATTCATGTGCACACCCACCACACAACCCCAAACTTTATTTTTGTAAAGTCAACTGGAAGACTAGTGCATGCTTAAATAAGCTGTAGTACATCCAACAATAATATGCTTCTCAGCAATTACAAGGAGTAATTATTGATTCATACAACAATTTGCATGGATCAAGGACACTAGGTAAATTCAAAATAAAAAGCTAATCTCAAAAGGTAACAACAATGTATAATTCCACTTACATGATTTTTCAGTGATAAAATTATAGTGTTGTTAGGAAACAAATTGGTGTTTGTCATGGGCTAAAGTTGAAGAAAATGGTTAGACTAAAGAGTTTCTTAGTGATGATTAAAAAGTACTCTGACATCAGTCTAATTATGATGACCTATAAACATTATAGAAAGATATATATGCAAGTACCAATTAATAAAACCATGTTCTAAGAAATAAGGGAAACACAAATTAAGTTTTATCTTGTTGGCTTCCTAACACATCTTGAATAAACTCTAAAGTCCTTAGCACAATCAAAAACTACATGGGAAGGTACATACCTATGTATCAGCTCCTATTTTCCCACTTTCCTAAGGCACTGACTAGCCTTCCAGCTCCTAGAAGATGGCAAACAGGCTTCCAAGCATAGGTCTCTGCATTTGCTACTTTTTTTTTTTTTGTTTTTTGCATTTGCTACTTCTTATATCTGGAAACATTTACCATCATCATTTCATATTCAAAATACCTGCTCAAACACTATCTACCCCAAAATTCCTATTTTCTTTCATGTAAATAGAAATCATGCCTTTTTTTTCCCTAAAAAGAATCTTAAAATTAACACAGAAAACTAAAACAACTTCCAAAATTCGTTGTTCCCTTGTCTGTTCTATACTGGTGAACGCTGCCAGGGTTCACCAGGAACTCAGCCTAGGCATGTGTGAGCTTTACCTCTACCTCACACTCAGGACTCACTCCTCAAGTCCATTACCAACTCCTTCCTTAACCTCACAGCCTGAATTCTGATCTCTGGCAACTCAAACAATGTTAGCCTGCATTTCCTTCTGATCCAATTTCTGTAGCCAGTCTTTCTAGAATGTTAAATACTTGTGTTCCATCAGTAACAAGATGAAGCCAGGCTTCTTTACAGACTACACAAGGAACTTCATGCTCGATCTTCTTCCTAAATTTCCAGGTTACTCTCTATTTTCACCACCACTAGGGCTCAGTGTATTGTGGAACTAGTCATAATTTATAGATAGACCTTCCTACCTTCATGTGTGAAATGGCATCTCTTCCTTGTCTTACCCACTCTGAGATTAAGTGCAATCTTTCTTATGTTTTATTGCTTACTGAATCAGGCAATCCCTCCAGTAGATTCCTAAAGGACTTTGTTTAACCCAGTTATAGCATTTGTCACAATATACCACACTTTTCTGCACACGTTTCTAGAACAAGAGTGACATTTTAGTGATCTGCCTATCCCCTTTACCTAGTAGGAACCTGATGCACACCAGGAACCCCAAACTTCTGAATTAGTTGTAATAATAAAGAACAAACAATAGACTATGCTGTAATCTTGGCATTTTTTTTTAATGATGTGGCACCATAAACACATCGAAATACTGATTAGTACATAGGTTTAGTTATGATCGCTGGCTCATTTTCCCATGGACTAGTTGTCTTCCTCAAAAAGTACTTCTTGTTCCACTTTCAAAAGTACAACAATGGTACTTGACAGTCACCCTCTGAATGTATGTCACTGTTCACGAGTGGAAAATCTCATGAAGAGACTGAGGATGTCTCACTCAGGCCAACCAATCACTGCAGTTTGAACATCTCTAAGCATGCACGTATACTTCTATATGTAAAAAAGCAGAATCCCCTATGTGGAAGTGGGAATTTTCTTTTGAAAATTTCCCATTTCAACTTGTGTTTATTTTTCCATTTTCTGGGACATCATCAGAAAGACAGCAGAATAAGACTTGACTTAAGTGCAACTCTGCTGTTACATGCCAGTCACCGAGTGAATGGTTAGCTTGGTGCATATACAGAACACTGGTGTTTGTGCTCAGTGGCTTTAAGCTGAACATGTAATCTGCTATGAATTCTCTCTCTCTTTCCTTGTTGAGATAGTCTTATGTATCCAATCTGGACTCAAATTCACCATGAACCTAAGGATGACCTTGAGTTTCTATATCATCATGGCTCCAGCCTCAGTACTGGGGTTACAGATACTCTCTCTCTCTTTTTTTTTTTTTTGTTTTTGTTTTTGTTTTTCAAGACAGGGTTTTACTATGTAGTCCTGGCTGTTCTCAAACTCACAGAGATCTGCCTGTCTTTGCTTCCCAAGTACTGGGATTAAAGGTGTGGAGCACCACCACCTGGCTGGTTACAGATATTCTTAAGTCTTTTTTTTTTTTTAATCAAAACTGTCCATGCCTTCATTGTTTACTTCTCTATAACTATGTCTACTTACAGTAAGCACCAATAAAAACTTATAATCTGTAAAGGTTAGTATAAAGTAAAAGCAAAGACACAAATAGCTTACAGAACTTCAAGAATAAGGAAGTAAGGCTGGAAAGATGGTTCAGCTCTAGTCTCACAACCCCTCCCCCCAAAGAGACTACGGAAGCAATTACATATCCATACAAGAAGCTTTATATGTATAGTTGAGTATTACTTTTAAAAGGTATAGGATCCATTTTACATTTTTGGTGCTACTGATTGATGCTAGGTAGATACTGTGCTAGGTAAAATAAGAAATACAGAAGATAAAGTTAAGATCACTGTGTAAATTCGGTAATCCAACATTCATTTTCCTAAGACAAGTATTGGCTCAAAAAGTTTGAATGAGCCAGGAGTTGGTGGCACATGCCTTTAATTCCAGCACTCGGGAGGCAGAGGCAGGTGGATCTCTGTTGAGTTCGAGGCCAGCCTGGTCTACAGATTGAGTTCCAGGACAGCCTCCAAAACAATACAGAGAAACCCTGTCTTGAAAAAAAACCAAACAGACAAAAAAACAAAACTAAAAGTTTGAATGAGGGCTGGAGAGATGGCTTAAGCCATTAAGAGCACAATTTGCTCTTAGAGAGCACCTGAGTTTGGTTCCCAACACACACATCAGATGGCTCTCAATAGCTGGAACTCCAGGTCCAAAGCATCTGACTCAGTCGTGTGTACAAACCCACATACATAATTAAAAAAGAATCTTTTAAAACGTCTAAATGCTAACAGTTAGCAACTGAATTCCAATGATAACAGAGCAGTTAAACAACAGTTATTTAATAGCTCCTAAGTAATTTGAAATTGAACTAAAATGATCTTAAAGCTAGATCTGTCCTTATTAAGCCAATACACTAAAATGAAGGCATAACTGATATGACAGAAACTGACAATCTGACATATTAACAAAGAGGTTAGATTAACTCAAAAGCAGTGTTATCCTAGTTTCAGAGAGCAATGAAATCAGGTGCATTTTCTACACCCTTTTTTCTATACCCGTAACCCCCGTTGATTAGAATTCAGACTTCATTGGTTTCTCTGCCTAAAGTACACCCTGCCTGATTTTACAAAATCAAATTGTTCAGATGAAATTTCTGTTTGTATTTACAAGTATTTTCTCTGGCTGATAGATAATGAGAAATCATTCCACTGAGCTGTCATAGGCTCTGTACTGACATGACCAACAGTAAGTATCATTGGACCACCTGACTTAACAGTCAGGAAGCCACCATGACATGCTCAATTCTGCTAACACTATAAAGTTAACATTAATATATAAAAGGTCAAGTGAAAATTTCATTAATGCAAGTAAGTGTGAGTAAAATGTTAACATTCAAAATTAGTCATATTTAATAACTCAAAGTAATTAAAAAACTGGGAGGTAAAAATTTGCTAATCATAACTAGTCTATAATGGTCATGCCCTTTTCCATTAAAATGATCAGCATTCACACAATTCTACTAAAACTCATATTTCTTTACATTCTTGCCTCCCTTCTTTCCTTCATGGACCTCTACAGTAGTCTTTAGCTTCTAGGACTTCAATCAGGACACCTGAGTTTAGTTCCATATGTTTTTCCTTAAGTGAAACAAGAATGCTATTTGTTTTTTTAAATATGGCAAATAAAATAGTAGAAATTATTTATTTCTGCCCTCTTCTGTTGTGAACCACACTTTCTTCCTGGAGCCTCAGCAACTGACTGACACCTCACACTGGTGCTTCTGTCCACAGATGACTGATTAGTAACAATAACAGAATTAGACACTCAACTGGCAACTCATTTATTTCCCAAATAATACTGCAATATGCCAGACTTGAATAGACAGCACTGCGTGTATGCTTTGGGAGTGTGTTTGCTGTTTTTGTTCTTTATTTATTATTGGGTGTGTGTGTGTGAGTGCTCTCAAGTGCATGTACCTGCCATAAACATGTGGAGGTCAGAGGACAACATGCAGGATTCGGTTCTCTCCTACCATGCTGGTCCACAGGATCAAACTCAGGTTGCTAGGCTTGTCTACATACAGCTGCTTCCACCTGCTGAGCTATCTCTCAAGCCCAGTAAATTTTTTTTTCCCTTTCTTAATCCAAGCAATGTTTTATGTAAATGGCTCAAGGATCTTTGACCTAGACAGCTTTAAAATTTAGTAAATCTAGACTTTATTATTTATCAGGTAGAGAATAGCTTACATGAGAATAGGAAAAAGCTGACAAGTGTGAACATTTAAGCATACAAAGAATGGTCACTGCTAAATAAATGCTGGGATGTTTCTCCCTTTTCTGTGGAAATACCAGTATCTTCAATATCAGGAACTGAAGTAAAAGCCTGGGCCGTTTAATTCATAAAGTCAGTACAGATCAACAGGACCACTGAAACTGCCTTAAAGGAATTAAATAAACTTGACCTTCAAGTTAGTTAAGATATATAATTATACATGAATTATTTTTGTTTTGCCTTTAAAAGCTGCTACATCCCACAGGGTGTAGTAGACATGCCTCCATTCCAGTTACTTCCATGTCTGGGGTAGAAGTACAAGTTAGAGGTCAGTTTGGCCAGATTTTGTCCCAAAATAACAAATAAAGGAGGACTGGGGGCTCTGCCTTCATGGTTGAATGCTTGCTTAGCGTGCATGGAGTTTGTTCTCCATGCAGGAAGAGGCATTATTACCCCTTTTCATGTTCAAGCCACCAGCATAGGAACAGTTAATATACAATTGCCTCAATGCAAATAACCAATCCATTCCTTTAGGTTTCCAGGATTCTTCTTTCTCAAAAGTTTTGCTACACTTTACCTAACAACTTAGCTATGCTTTAAGAGTAGACACTGAACCAGGCTTACATCTATAACCATAGCACTGGAGAGGTAGAATGGCACTGAGGTCTAAGCCAGCTTCAAAACAAAACTCATACACTCAAAACCTTAAGTCCAGAGTCACCTATAACCTTCCAAATGC
The DNA here is from genome assembly GCF_003668045.3 of Cricetulus griseus. NCBI lineage: Eukaryota > Metazoa > Chordata > Mammalia > Rodentia > Cricetidae > Cricetulus > Cricetulus griseus. Next base: position 280,166,909 of record NC_048595.1, on the reverse strand, counting down.
AGGCGTTTACTCTTAAAGAGAGCAGTGGTGTAGAGCAGGCCCTTCATCTTAGCACTTTGCAGGCAGATCTCTATGTGTTCAAGGCCAGTCCAGTCTACACAGTAAAGCCCTGCCTCAAAAACACAAAAATAGTAGTGGTGGAACCACTACAAAACACTCAGCACACATCCTGCTGAACTCCTAGCTACAGGCCAAGCACTGCCCAGTGTGTGAAGAAGGCTCCAAGGAAAGGAAGACATGGTCTATCCTGAGGAGTTCAATTTAGTGACCTCCCAGTGTTACAAAGATTTGCAATTTGAATGGCTATTCAGTTTATCTTCAAAATCTCATTCACAAGAGGCACATTTCACCTTTGTAAATGTTTTAGTATTTTGTAAAATCTCTGAAACACCCTTGTTTATAAAATAAAGGAAAAACTGACAAGTGAACATTTTACTGAACATTTTCTATGTGCCATTCATGCACTGTGCTAAATGTCTTAAGTGTCTGCATGAGTTAGAATTTTATAAGGTACTTGCTGTCCATTTGTCAGTGTTTAGATCCAGCTTATCAACCTAGATGGCAGGCCCATAATGCTCCTTCACCAGAAGGCTGTAATGGTACTCCTGTGTTACACTGACTAGATGACATACATCAGCTCTCCAGCAAGCACCAAGGACAGTATGTTCTTTAATTAACATTATACTATAGGCCAGGTTGCTGCAAGTGGCCAAATGAAATGTAGATTTAACAATGTCTACATAGTGCTGGTAGAGCTTGCTGCAGTCACCAACTCAAACATGTTTATTTTGCAGAGTTCCAGAAAGGCAATAAACAAAAAATGGTACAAATTACCCACACTCCACTGCATATGACCTGCATATAAAATGTACCACTTAATCATCATAGAAACCTTAGACAATTTATCTTACAGACTACAAAACAGGCTCAGAGAAGCTAAGAGATCATAACTAGCCTTAAACACTTAGCAAAGTGCTAAGTAGCCAAAACTAGGGTTCAAACTAGGATGGTAAATTCCAGAATTTTCTACTGAGTCACAAAGTAGCTTTTTGAAATACTAACAATAGGAAATCCCTACTAATTGAAACTCTGTAACAATTTGTAATTCTTGAAACACAAATATCATTTTGTTTCCAAGTTCTAAAGGATATTCTTAGTCTAAGAAAGAACCACACTGGATAGTTCTGTTTTCTGAAATCCAGAGCCATACTGCAGATCTCAAATCTAATAGGCAATGTTCATTGCTCAGCTTCCCTGTTCTCTTTCCCCAGTGTTTTGCCCCCGACACATTTCACTCATTTTTTATGTCTTCTATCATTAGCATATAAACTATACTAGAACAGAAAATTCTGTTTGTTATTCAGTACTGCATCTCCAGGATTTAGAGGCGTCCCAGACACTACTAGGGCTTACCAAAAACTCAAAAAGTGAATGAAAATTTGGTATTCGGTAAGAATTCAATGATCATTAGCAGCATTCTCTTTACTACCCATGTCTGTTGTACCAAATGCTGAAATGGAACCGATGGTTAAAAATATGAAGCAGGCCAGGGGTATACCTGTAAACACCGCAGTAGGAGGCTGAGGCAGCTTGAGCTCAAATCAAGACCCCCATCTCAAACAAACAAAATGAATGAGCTCAATAAAGCAGTCATATTCAGCGAAGCCTTACTTCTCAAACACCACTGGAAGATGGAGGTGAGGAGTGACATAAATTAAGTTTTGAATGAATGTACTTTTTAACGGGCAAAACCTAAAACCATCTCATAGAAATCTTTAAACATTGACAACTTGTCCTCTAGCAATTCTCATCATGCTCAGGACATGATGGGAAAACACTCTGCAGAGTGTCAAGAAAATCTAAGTGAAATATGTAAACCCCCCATTTCCTTTAAAAAACAAAAACTAGAAGGCTGAATGTAGGTAAAGCACCACTTATAATAAACAGGCTGTTCTGAGGGATGAGGATATTTAGAAAATGAAAGACAGAACCTCCTTAATACTTGTCTCCAGTTACCAAACTCACAGATAAATATCTCCAAATTCCTTACCATCTGAATATAGTGGTAAACGAGGGCATACATAGCTTGTGAGAGCCCATTAAAAGAAAGAAGAAACCTCCTTAATACAGTCCAGCCGTTACTTTCCTGTACTTGCAGCCATCACTGCCCACATTTCTATATCCCTGCAAACTGTTCATCCAATCCTCTGCCAGCATCTTCCTCTCCACTCCTGCAGTGCACTCATCTTCACACCTGTCTATCACAGCATAACCCCTGATTTTACAGAGTTCTTATTAAAGAAAGATAGCAAAAGTCAATCGAAACAAAAAAAATCATTGCTGCTGTTCCTGCAGCATGTGAATCTGGCCAAGCAGATATAATGAAAGTTAAAACTTAATCTATGAGCCTTACATGTTATAAATAATTCCAGGAACTTAAAAAAGGCAGTAAAAGCAAAACTCTTTTAAGGATCCGAATATTCATAAAAATAAACATTTAGTGTGTATGTGTGTGTGTGCAACTTCAGTTTTAGAAAATTCATCCTACAGGGACATTTGTAGCACATAACTCAGAAAATCAAGCAATCTATATAATTCATGCCTATCTCTCAAAATGAAGGTGGATCACAGGTAATGGCTTTCTAAACAGTTCTTTGGAATTTTCCTTACATAGAAGTAGAATAAAGCTTTAATTTCTGTCAAAGCACAAAACCAATCATGTTGACTTTTGCCAGCATATAAAACACTCAATATCAACATAATTAGGGGTCCAGGTAGTACCCACCTAACTATGCAGAATTTGCCTCATTTTACTAGGTGTCATTAACTACAAGCCTTACCATATCCTTAGCTAAAGGCAAGAACTTCTTTCCACAGAATACCAAACACAGGTGGCTCCTTCAATCAAATGGGATTGGCTTAAAATTTGCTTTTCAGGAAGCATATCATTTGCACCTCTGATCATTTCATCCATTTATTAATGAATTACACAAACACTGGTTCTATTATGAGAGCTTCCAGAAGGTTTTGAATAGTGATATTTCATAGTGTCCTTTGGAAACTATGTCTAACTAAGAAAAAAGGCTATTTCATGAAACAAAAAGGAAAACCAACTGATGGCATATGTTCAGTGGATAACATTGTAATTAGCATATTAACTTTCAGTTTGATTCTTTAAGGTTGAAAATATAAAGCGCTCTCTATTTCAAACTGGTGGAGGGGCAAACAGAAGTTCTGAATCACTGGAATTTTTGTTCTATTTCCTGTTAATGCAGATAGTGCCACCATTCAACATACTCATTCCACACACATTTTAAAAGCTACAGAATCCTTCCTGGACTATCTGGCTACTAGCTCTGCTTGCAACTCAGAAATCTGAAAATTCTTCCTAGGGTTCAAATTAAAGTAGCCAGCTAAGGCATACAGTAATATAAAAAGCAACTCTTCACTTATTAGAAACGCCTATATTTTTTAAAAAAAGTTTCAAACTGTCAAGTTTAAAAAGTAATTGTGGACTGACCTTTACAGAAACATTATAAGGGTATTTTTGAAAAGGAGTCAAAACTGCTATTGTACCAACAGTATGTTAAACAGTGATAGCTGAAAGCCAAAAAATCTAATCTGTTGTACCCATCAAAATTCCCAGATAAATCTGAAATTGCATAATGAGCAACATCTTTTGAGTATGCTAAGAAACTAATTCCTTTTATATGATGCCAATCAACCTGACCCCAAAATTTGGCACTTTACTAACTTACCTAGAACTGACAAAATGGATGCAAAACTGTACTGTCTGGCTGTTGCCTTGAATACAACGTAAGTGTCCGAGAACTTCCCAATGAATAAAAAGCCCATCTGCCAACAGCCTCCTGAGCTTCGGGGAACCTGAATTTCAAGAGACTAGAAGAAAAGCACTGTGTAGCAGCAAATCCCCTCCACTCTCCTGGAAAACCCTCTTATCAGAAACATTTGAAGAATTCTTCCATAACAATTAAGCGGACTTGAATGGAAACTTAGCATCTCAAATATACTATATATGGAATGAAACCTGGCCAAACACGTAAATACAAACTCACATGCTCCCTGACACTTTGGGTCTACACCTCTGCAGGGAACAATTCTACAGCATCTGCAACAGACAGATCCACCTGTCACCTGTCAGCAACGCCCAGAGACCCTCGCAAGCCTCCCGCTTTTCAACCACAATCTCGCGGTCCGTCTGGTGAATCTAAGGGGGGCACCTATTCGCAGCGGGGCGTGCTCCCCACTTCGAGGAAGGCTCGCAGAACAGCAAAATCGGAAAGGAAAAGGAGCGATGTGTTTCCTCTCCAACCTACACATAACTTCCCTGGTTCTCCCTCAACTCTGGGGCCCCTAAGTCAGCTTTATCCAGACTGGGTCCCCCCGAAAGTTGCCCGGCTCCCTCCCTCCCACCCACTTCCAGATCGCGGGCCTGGGGGCGGGTCGGGGGGCCAGGCACCCCCACCCCGGCTCTCCCCGGCGCCGGGCTCCAGGGCAGGCCCGCTCGGTCCCCCTCCCCCGACGCCCCGGAGCCCAGGCCAAGGCCCTATGTTCCCCGCCCCCACCCGCCCTGCAGGACTTGGGGGGCCTCCCTGCGCCTCGCCACGGCGGGCAGGACCCGGGCGGAGCGAGGAAGAAGGCGAGGAAGGCGCGGACGCCCCACTAGGGCCTCGCGCGCCGGGGAGAGCCGGTCCCCGAAGCAAGGCAGGCACGGGGAGCGGGCTGGGGGATCCCGCCGAGGCCCGGCAGCGCCGTCCGCTTACCCTTCGCCGCCGCCGCGGCTTCCCCCTCCTCCTCGTCCGCCGCCGCCCGCCGCCTCTCCCACTTGGGCAGCCGTCTCCCCCGTCGTCGCCGCCTCCGCCTCCGCCGCTGCCGCCTCCGCCACCACGGCCGCCGCCAGCGCCGATTCCACCCGGCAGGGGGGACACCTCAGCCCTCCCTCCCTCCCCGCTCAGCGCCCTCCGCCCGGCCGCCGCCAACTCCCTCCGGCCGCCGCCGCCGCTGCCGCCGCCGCTCGCGGCTGAGGGGGAGGGGACGGGGTCGGCCTGGGGCGCCCCGCCGCCGGCTCCTGCCGCGGATCAAAGCGATGGCCGGGGCGGCGTCGCCGCGGCCCGCTGCTCGGCTCCGGCTCGCACGGCCGCCCTGCCTCCCTCCGCCCCACCCCCCGGCCGCTCGCCTGCCCTCCCCCACCCCCCCAGCTCTCGCTCGCTCTCGCCGCGGCTCCGCCAGCCCAGTCCGCATCAAAATACGGCCACACAATATGGCGGCGCGGCGGCCGGCAAACACCGCGAGATCTGCGGCCGCGGCCCAGGCGGCGGCTGTGACGAGGCTTCCCTCCGCCGGGTGGCGGGGATGCGCTTTTCCCCGCCCCACCCCCGGCACTCGCGGTCCCCACGCCCGTCTGTCTCGCCGTGGCGGAGGGGGCGACGGCGAGTCTGGGCGCTTGCGGGCTGAGGAGACTATTGCGGCCCCTCACACTCGGGCGCTCCGGGCCGGGCCGGGCCGGGCCGGGGGCCGGGCCGGGCGGGCTGGGGGCAGGGGGAGGAACTACGCTCCGACCCTCGCGAGCGCCGCCGCGGCGGAGGGGCTCGCGGGTCCGGAAGCGGGTGACAGGCCGCACGGCTCGGCGGCCACGCACCGGGGTGGCGGGCCGTAGAGCAGGTGTGGGCCCGCAGCGGAGGCGAGCGCCCGGCCTGCGGGGCCCCTCTCCCGGCCTGCGAGCCGGACACACCCCCTTGGAGCTCCGCCGCGCCGAGGCCGCGGGTGACCCGGGAGGGACCGCGGGGACGGAGCCCGGGCGGTGCGGGACGCGTCCTGGAATCCGCGCGGCCCGAGCGGAGTTGGGATCGGGCTCTGGACTTTGAGCAGCTGTGTGTGGGGAAAAGGAAAAGGATCTCAATGGTGCAAGCGAGTTGTTTCGATTTTAATTGCGCGTTCCTAGAAGTCCTAGAAGCAGAGCCAAAGACACTTTAGCTTGGAGGGGAGAGGGGGACACTTGAAGTTTCTATCTTCTTAAAGATATACGGGTTTAATTTTCCCTCGGGGTGGGGGAAAATGCTCAACGTTCGGATGTTTCTCACAAAGTAAGATATTTGTTTTAAAATCCTGGCGTTTTCATACGTCCAAAAAAAAAAGTAGAGAGAGAGAGAGCGAGCATTATTTTTCTGACCCTGTCCAAAGTGTGCATATCGCTGCCAGTTTCTTCCTTGAAGAAATTCTTACTCCCGAGAAAAATCCCGAAGGACTGTTTTTATTAGTCTATTTCCAGTATAAGCTCCATGGGTACGGGAGTTTATTGTTTTAAAAACCCCTTTTTTTTAACATTTAAATATAATCATTCCACTTCCTTTTTCACGCTAATTAAAAACAAAAAAACAACCTGGGCCTGTGGTGGTGCACTCAGAAGGCAGAGGCAGGCAGATCTCCGTGCCTTCAAGGCCTGCCTGGTCTACAGAGTGAGTTCCAGGACAGCCAGAACTACACAGAGAAACCCTGTCTCAAAAATTAAAAAAAATTAATTAAAAAAGTAAACAAAACCTGAAGTATTGGGGTTTAGCTACAATTCAAAACCTTTATCCCTTCAGAAGTCAGAAGTGCTAATGTTTTACACTGAAACTTTAAATTTTTCTCTCTGTTGGAGATGACATTAATAAGAGTATATACTTTAAAAATTGTGTGTGCGTGTGAAGTGAAAGTAAATTATGATTTTCATAGTAGATGATGTTTTCATTAATTCAAAGTAATAAAAGTCATTGAACCCTAATGCTTCACAACAGTTCTCTGAGGAATTATTTCCATATTCAGTATAACTGAAGCAATAATTTTAGGTTAATTGAATCAATTAAGTCAATAAATAAACTAAGGCACAAGGCCAACATATACTTTGGAAATAATAGAATTAGGTACTTTAAGTAAAAAATAGTCTCGGTTAGAAATTTGTTTTATGAACTCTTCGTGTACATGTTTTAATAGAAATTAATATTTTCTATATAAAAAATGTAATGGGTATAAGTAGGTCTGATCTAAGAACAAGGAGGAGATATATGTAATATAACAGTACATCCTTGCACGAAGTCTGAAGAGCTTGGACCTCTGTCTGATAATGAGAAACCTCAGACAGCTGTGTAGAGGAAAATTCTGTGAAAGAACCAACCTATTTTAAAAACATTGACAATGTTGTAAGAAACAAAGACCTCAGGGTAAGGAAACTAAAGGGACATGGCATCTAAATGCAATGTAACACAGACGGGAAGTTGATCTCTTACCGGAAGAGAAAAAGTTTCAAAGCATATTAATGGAATAATTTGTGAAGTTGGTTATGGACTACAGGTACAACTGTTTTTGTTAACCTTCCTGAATTTGTTCTGTATGATACTCTTCTTAAAGAAACACACTGAAGTACTAACAGGGTAAAACTTTCTCCTAAGTGGCCCAGAAAAAATAAGTATGTATATTCTATATGCCCTCTGTATATGTATGTATACATTCATATTTGCCATACACATACAGAAAAGAGTGCTGATAAAATTTAAATCTTGGGCAGGGCGTTGGTGGTGCACACCTTTAACCCCAGCTCTTGGGAGGCAGAGGCAGGCGGATCTCCGTGAGTTCAGTTGAGGCCAGCCTGGTCTACAGAGTGAGTTCCAGGACAGCCAAGGTAGTTACACAGAGAAACCCTGCAAAAACTTAAAAAAAAAAAAAAAGAAAAAGAAAAAAAAAAAGAAAAAGAGAAAAAATCCTGGCCAATCACAGATATTTTAAAAGTTAAGTTTGATAACTTTAGACCATTTGTAATATCTTGCAATGCTCTGAAAGTTTGCTTGTGAACCTAGCCTTTAACAGGTGAGCCATCTCTCCAGTAAAAACAGTCTCTCATCCCTCAAGTCCGCAAAAATCTTGCTGTTTTTTTTTTAAATATAGGCTTGACATTATTACAAAATAAATACTTAAAAAAACAAAAAAACTAGTCTGGACTGGAGATGCATTGCTCAGTGGTAGACCACGTTCCTGTGTGAGGCCCCATACTTGATCCATAGCACACAATAACAGAACAAAATCAAAGAACTTGAAGTCCTAGGAGTTCCCTTATTTCAGCAAGGGAAGGCATAGAGCAAGCAAGCCAGAGACAGATATTTGCCCTCTCTGGTTTTCACCACTCACAGTGGAAGTCTGGGTCACCAGGGTGTTTCTTCTTTGGTTTTCAATCTGATGTTTCATCTGTAATATAAATGGCTAGGAATGCTTTTAAGTGTTTTATAAATGTGATTTCTATGTTTATGCAGTTGGTGAATATTCATCTCTATCTACAAGACTGATGAAAATAAGGAGGACAAACTGTCTTCCAGGTATTCTTTGTAGCGGCTACAGGAAACTGGATAAAATCCCATTTGGCATCCAAGAACATTTTAGTGTACTTTTGTGCTTTCTGATACAGTAAGCACAAGGTACTTGTGGTTATTTAAGTCAAATTAAAATTTATACCCTCAGCTGTGCCGCCCGAAGTTCAAGTGTGCAATAACCTGTATGTTCCATCTTCTCAGAAAATGTTGTTCAACAGAACTGGTGGCGGAAGAGATTACACTGTATAAATAGCATCTGCACAAGGTAGCCGGTGATAGTCACCATAGAAGCTGAGGAGTCAAGAGATTACTTTGCAGGGCGTGGAAGTAGGAAAAGCAGGGCAAGTCTCAAGAGGAAGATTGCATGTGACAGGTGGAGGTGAAGCAAGAGGGTTCCAGGCAATGACAACTTGAACAAAGCAAGAGAGACTTATGTGAGAGAAACACTTAATTCTGCATAGCTATAGCATAAAAGATGTAAAGGAAGGCAGGGCTGCATAAAACCACAAACACTGAGCCTACCCCGTTCTTCAGGCAATGAGAAGAGACTTGTGTTTAGACAAGAAAAAAGACGAGATTAAATAAATGGCTCTTTAAGAAAGATGCTCTTAAGGCTGTCACGTTGCCTCAGTGGGTAAAGTGCTTTTTGGATAAACATGAAAACCTGTTTGATTCCCAGACCCCACACAATAAAATCGAGGCAAGATGGCACGTGTCTCTAATCCCAGCACTGGGGAGGCAGAGATAGATTGGTCTCTGGGGTTTGCTGGTAAGCTAGTTAAGACGTTGACCTCTGTGTATTCTCTCCCTCTCCCCACTCCTTCCCGAGTCACCCATTCCCAAGGACTTTGGGTGAGGAGTGAAGCCACAGATCATATAGCATTGCAGTAGCCCAAATGGGAGACACAGAGAAGCTGCTATAGTGTGGACTATTAGTAATATTTGATAAATCTGAATTTAAAAATGGTTTAAGTAGTAAGACACAATGCTGTATACCTGTAATCCTAGCACCCTGAGGCACAAGCAGACAAGCCAGGCGTTCACAGTCATCCTCAGTTCTATAGTGAGTTAGAGGACAGTAGAACCTAAAATATTAAGTGATATAAACATTCATATTTCAGAGATTTGGGGATTTCAAAACTGTAGACATCAGTATGAAAGGCTTAAAAGTGCAATAATACAGTCAAGGTCTGGGTTCTTTCCATTTCTGCTTTCCTGCGTTGGGCTTTCAAATCAATTTGAGGCCAATAACAAGATGGTCCTTGAAGTCCCAGGCATCTGGAATGCTAATATCTAGAAGAAGGAAGGAAGGAGAGAGAAAATGTTTTCCAAAACTGCTTTCCTTACTCTTCCTGTCATGGTTAATCTTGTTTCTCAACTTAATGGGGCATCTCTGTGGGGCATTTCAGAGTGGGCTAACTGAGGTGGAGGGTGGCACTGTCTCCTGGGCCTGGGCTTCAGACAATCAAAATGAGGTGAGTTGAGCGCCTGGCATTCATCTCTCTCTACTTCCTGACTGTGGGTGCAACATGACCAGCTATGCATTCCTTGGAGTGACAGGGTTATACATTCAAGCTTGAACCAAAACTCTGTCCTCCGTCAAGTAGCTTTTGTCACATATTTTGTTATGACAAGAAAAATAACTAATATGGCACCCCTCTCCCAACTAGTCCTCTTTCCCTTTTACATACTAATCTCTGGTTCGCATGGTGAAATAAGTTTTGAAGAGTAAAGATGGAGAGGTAAGAGTCAAACTTACTCTGAAGGCTTGCACCAAATGACTTAAAAACATAGAAAAAGGGGCAGATATGAGAGGAAACATGATTCTTGTAACAGTTCTGGTTTTGGGATGGCAGAGATGATTGGTAGGAGGGGAAAGGGATGAAATAATGAGTCTTGATCTTAAAAGAGAAATATACAAGAATAACATTGAAGGCACAGAAGGAACACTTGACTTTTAGGAGAAGGGATATTTTTGGAGACAAATATAAGAAAGGAAGAAAACTGTAAAGTATGTTTGTGTGTGTGTGTGTGTGTGTGTGTGTGTGTGTGTGTGTGTGTGCAAACTGAAAGCTGTTACCAAGATTTATATGGGTGTGCAAAGGCCTAGAATAACAAGATGATTCTTAAGAACAAAGCTGGAAGACTTACCCTACAAAATTTCAAAGTTCATTATGAGGCTCAGTAATTGAGACAGTGTGGTATTGGCAGAGGGCTAGATGAATACACCAAAGGAATATAATAGGGAATCCAGAAATAGAACTAGGGGCTTGATTTACAACGAAGTCACTGCCACAGTACAGTGAGGAAAGGATAATATTTTGAACAAATGGTGCTGGAGCAATTGGCTACTCATCTGGAAAAAAAGGATATTTGACTCCTACCTCACTCCATATACACTAATTAATTCAAGATGATCATAGACCTAAGCAGTAAAGTGTTTAAATAAGCTTGTATTAATCAAAAGATATGATCAAGAGAGTGGGTTGGGAAGAGAGACTATTTTAATACACACATCTGGATAAAGGACTCATATCCAGAATCAGCAAAAAGAATTCTGTAAATCAATAAGAAAAACCAAGCAGATCAAATTTTAAAATGAGAAAGGCTGTTGTTGCTATTGGAGACTTTTTCGTCTTCTAATTTTGAGACAGGGTGCTATTATAGTTCAATCTGGCCTTGAATTCACTATGCAGCCAAGGCTATCCTTGAAATTCTGGTCCTCTTTCCTCTCTTTTACATGCTGGGATTGCAGATACACATCATTATGCCTGCCTAGGAAAGACTCTAGAACAAGTGCACTACAAAGATGGTTTCTGAATGGCCAACATATACTGGGGAAATGCTCAGTATAACCCCTTATGAGAGAAATGACAATGGCAATGAAATGCAAATCATAATGAAAATGGCAATGAAAGACATAGAACAGCCAACCTATTAGTTTTGTTTTTCCAGAGAACTCTAATACATCTGGCTGTCATGTGTGCATTAAAAACACATGTATGAATATTCATAACACATTTATTTATAACAGCAAACCCAAAATGCTCATAGCATCCCTACCTGCTGAACCATCTTGCTAGCTATACTTTTATTCTTTTTAAAAAAACTGTGCATGCATGCATGCATGTGTGAGTGTGTGTGTGAGTGTGTGTGTGTGTGTGTGTGTGTGTGTGTGTGTGTGTACATGCTACAGCAAGTGTGATAAGAAGATAACGTCATAGAGTCAGTTTTCTGCTTTAACCTTTGCATGAGTTCTGGATATTGAACTCAGGTCATCTATAGAATTGTACAGTATGCTGGCTGGTTTTGTGTGTCAACTTGATACAAGTTAGAGTTATCAGAGAGGAAGGAGCCTCAATTGAGGAAATGCCTCCATAAGATCCATCTGTAAGGCATTTTCTCAATAAGTGATCAATGGGGAAGGACCCAGCCCATGGTGGGTGGTGGCATCCCTGGGCTGGTGGTCCTGGGTTCTATCAGAATGTGGGCTGAGGAAGGCATGGGGGAGAAAGCCAGTAAGCAGCATCCCTTCATGGACTCTTCATCAGCACCTACCTCCAGGATCCTGCCCTGCTTGAGTTCCTGTCCTGACTTCTTTCAGTGAAGAACAGCAATGGGGAAGTGTAAGTCAAATAAATCCTTTCCTCCCCAACTTTCTCTTTGGTCAGGGATTTTCATCAAAGCAATAGAAACCCTAAGACATACAGCAAGCACTTTAAACATGGAACCATCTTGCTGGCCCACCATTCTTATTTTTTAATAGCCCTAAACTGGCAATGACACTAATGTTTGTAAAGAGGAAGATGAATAAATTGGTATATTCATATAGTGAATATTACTTAGCAATCAAACAGAATTGGCTAATTCCTTTATTAACGAGAAGTTGATCTTTCAAAAAGATTGCCAAGAAAATTTAAGGGAACATTAGAAAACATTTTTTTTTCTTTCAAACAAGGACAGGGACATCTGGATTTTCAGATGCAAAAAGATGCATCTGAAACTCTACCTTATACTAGATTCAAAAATTAACCTTGAACTGAACTGAAATCCAGTTGCAGAGAAGGAGGACTGACGAGCAAAGGGGTCCATACCAGGCTGGTGAAACCCACAGAAACAGCTGACCTGAGCAAGGGAGAGCTGTTGGTCTCCAGACTGATAGCTGGGAAACAAGCATGGGACTGATCCAGAACCCCTGAATGTGGATGTCAGTGAGGAGACCTTGGAAATATATGGGACCTCTTGTAGTGGATCAGTACTTATCCCTAGCATAGGAATGGACTTTGCGAGCCCATCCCACATGGAGGGATACTCCCCGAGTCTAGACACATGGGATGGGCCTAGGCCCTATCCCAAAGAATAAGACAGACTTTGAAGACCCTATATGGAAGGCCTCACCCTCCCTAGGGAGCAGAAAGGGTATGGGATAGGTAGGGTGTTAGTTGTGGGGGAGGCAGGGGAGGACCTGAACTTAACAATGGTCTCTTAGCTATAGCATCAAAAACATGAACTAAAAGAAGAAAACCAGATAGGTTGGATTTTCTCAAAAATTTAAAAACTACTTAATAATCAATATAACATAGATCCATACAAAAATTTGAACACAATTGTTTGTGGTGTCTTTACTCAAGAATTTACCAAGAATTAGAAATAACTCAAAAATTCATCAGCTGATGAGTGGATAATGTCACACCCATCAGTGGACTATTTATTATTTAATAATAAAGAGAAATGAGGTATTACATCATAAACAAATTGGGATAATACATTCAGCTAATTTTTAAAAAGTCAGTCATGTTAAAAATTACATATTGAAAAACAAATATGGAATGATTCTATTCACATGAATTGTTCATAATAGGCTAACACACACACACACACACACACACACACACACACACACACACACATATTAATAGTGACCAGGAGTTCTGATATTCTTTACTGGTCTCTGAGGGCACCAGCATGCAAGTACATGGTACACACACAGACAACCAAACACACATACACATAAATAAAAAGTAAATAAAAATTTCAAAAATCACTCCCCTATCTTTTAGATCCTAAATCTAATCAGACAGAAGGCTTTAAAAACAAAATTAAAAAAAAAAAAACAAGAACACACTTCAAATGGTCAATAAATACAGAAAAATAAGTTCAGCTGCAGGAATCACTTTCACTAAGTAAAGTCAGAGGACACTTGTTTGTCTACTAATGGTAAAGACAAATCTTGCTGTTGGCATGGTAGAAACTTGGGCATTCTTATGTCCTGGTAGTGGGAGTATGATTGGTATCAGCTTCCTGCAGGGCAGTTTAACAACATTCACTGGAATTTAAAATATGCCAACAGTTTGACCTAGTAAATCTATTCCTAGGAAGGAAAAAAAAAAAAAAGAAGTGAGTATGTATTTGAAGATATAAGCCTCAATATTGCTTGTAATAGTTGAAAAATAAGAAGGATTGTGAATCTTACCAGGTGATGAGTTAAATTAAGGCCTACTAATGTAATAGAATATGGTGTGGTGGTTGGAAGGGATAGTTAGGGGCTATACACATTGTCAGGAAAAGATGACACACTTTTACAGTGAGTGAAGAAGTTAGATTTCACAGTAGATGGCAAAAAGTAAAATGACATGCTCTGATCCCCTTAAAGAGGCAACTATGTTTGACTGGAATATGTATGGAAAAGTCTGAAAAGATAGGTTCTAAAACGTAAAAGAGATTGTCTTTGGGTAAGGGCATTTTGGGGGGTAATCTTTATTTTTATTCCTTTTTGGGTGGCATTTTCCCAATTTTTAGTGATGAATAAGATTTTGTATAGGTCAGTCAACAAGAAAAAACTATCCAAAAGTTGTTTCTTATTCCTCTCCCCCTCAGCCCCCCACCAACTCCATGGCCTTTGCTTAACCAAAACTGGGATACTTTTTTTTTTTTTTATAATGACTCTTGAGTTTTGCACATTCATATTTTTTCCTGTCCTAAGTCAGTAGGAAAACCTTTGGAAATCATAAAATATCCCAAGAATTTGGAACAAAATGACAATCACAGAGTTCTAACCTCATTTCCAAGATGGTTAAAAAGGGGCTGAAGAGAAAGAAAACCTGGCAGGAGAGGGGACAAGAATTCTGAAGAACGCTGGCTTCAAAGTCTGTTCTTGGAGGGGGTTGGGTGGGAGAATGAACGAGAACTGAGGGGATTGCCACCGACTTGTTCCCACAGAGGGGGCATTTCTAAATATACTAGGCTTTAGGGTCCCAGAGAGCAACAAACCTCTTTCCCATCACTTCCCTCCCAGCGTTGCTGGACCGAACTAGATGTTCTATCTGGAGATGACTCCTCTTAGATCTACAACCACTGTTGGCAGAAAAATCCCCCACCTCAACCCCCTCCCGCCACGCCCTTTTCTTGTGGGACTCAAAGGCCTGAAGTATGCCTGTCGTATTTTAGATAGAACTGTTCTGTGATCCACAATGCTACCAGTCCACGAAGGGCTAAGGATTATGCTTCAGATCTTGGGGCCCCGAGGAATTAGACTCTGGGGATTGTGGGGGTTATTGTAAAGAATCTACAATTTCATAAGGGCCCCAAGCTAAATAGACAACGTTGCAATTGCAGTGTGTGAGGCCCCCCATTTTAAAACACATGGATTAAAAGGGAACTCTTATTCTCAAAAATGTTTACAAAGTACAAAATGGAGACAATAAACTTTGCATGGCGAATTTCATGCTTTTGTGTGTCTACGGATGCCATTTCTCCCACTGACTGCTACTGTCACTTGCCTGCCCTGTGGAACCCAGCAGTGTGTCCAATAAGACTGTTTAGTTCTGAGTTTATAGACCCACAGAGCAACCTCTACTCTCCATTCTGCTTATTTCTCTTAGAATAAAATTCCAATGTAAATTTAAAAACATGAAAACAGACTTTGCTGTGGTGCTTGGGGGGTTAGAGAGAGACAGTAGATAATTTTCATGTGTCTAGACCTAATTATTGGTTTACTTACTAGGAAAATTCACAAACTTTTCTAAACATCTTTTTTTTTTCAAAATAAATGTTGAAATGTTTGCCATTGTAACATGGAAAAGTTTATGAATTCTGAAGAATTTTATAATAATAAGTCTATGTATTTGAGCTGGAGGAAAAATGACATGTTATAGGAATACTGGTAGACTCCAGTTTCAGCAACTATAGCATTTCTTTAAATAAAGTTTAAAAGGATGTTACTTCAGATTTATGAATAACTGTTTTGTCTATGTTTCACTCAAAGTCAGCACCAGCGAGGAACCCTGTGTTCTATGGTTTTGTTTTTCCTTTGAACTGCTTTTCTTCCCACATGATAACCTCATGGGTTTTGATTTCTAACATTTTCTCTGTTAACAGCAAAGAACAGGCAGGAGGTTTAAGGAAATGATTAGAGGAGATTTTATATATTTAATAGCTATGGAATCCCAGCAGTCTTGGGAGATTGGAAAGGGCCCTCAGAAAAAGAAACATATTCACAGTGACAACTTATGGCAATATTTGAATTTTAAGGCTGTCATGAGCCAAGTAACATTATGAGTTCGTGTAGCTGAATTTGACAGTAGATTATACGTAAGTAATGAATACTCTCATCCCAAGCCTACTCCACTTAAAATCAACATTTCAGAAAGACATTGAACAAGAAGATATCTATCTTCCTTCCTTTCTTCCTTCTCTTCCTTCCTTCCTTTTGCCATCCTTCCTTCCTTCCTTCCTTCCTTCCTTCCTTCCTTCCTTCCTTCCTTCCTTCCTTTTCCTTCCTTCCCTCCCTCCCTCCCTCCTTCCTTCCTTCCTTTCTTTTTCTTTTTCTTTTTCTGTGTGTATATGACACAGCAGGCCTGTAGAGGTCAGAGGATGATTTTCAGGAAACATCTCCTTCCACCAAGTGGATCCCAGGAATCTAACTCAGATGGTCAGGAATGGATGCAAATGACTTTGCCCATGGAACCATCTCACTAGTTCCGAGACATCCTATTTTGGGCCAAAATTCTCCACATTTTCTAAGTGATGTTTTCAGACTTGCCGAGTGCAGTGCTAATAAGGCATGTTAGATAGTGGAGTCTAGTCCTTTGGGCAAAACGAGGGAAGAGTGGAATGGATCATCATGGTTTATACCTGTGCAGATCATGGATCAATGCTGTTGGTTGTTTTTTTGTTTTTGTTTTTGTTTTTGTTTTTTTATTAGTTCTAGTTAGGGAACAAGCTTGTTTCACATGTAAGTCCCTTCTCCCTCTCCCTCCCCTCACCCCCATCCCTCCTCCCCCACCCCCAGCCTACCCCCACCCCATCCACCCACCACTCCCCAGGCAGGGTAGGGCCCTCAACGGGGGCTCTGCAAAGTCCACCAAATCTTCCTGTGCTGGGCCTGGGCCCTTCCCCATGTGTCCAGGGCCAGAGTGTAACCCTTCACGTGGGATGGGCTCTCAAAGTCCCTTCTTGCACCAGGGAAAAATACTAATCCACCACCAGAGGCTCCCTGGAGTGCAGAGGCCTCCTTATTGACATCCATGTTCAGGGGTCTGGATCAGTCTTGTACTGGCCTCCCCGACAGCATCTGGGGTCGATGTGCTCTCCCTTGTTCAGGCCAACTGTTCCTGTGGGTTTCTCCAACCTGGTACAGACCCCTTCGCTCTTCATTCCTCCCTCTCTTCAACTAAATTCCTGATTTCAGCTCAGTGTATATCTGTGGATGTCTGTCTCTGCTTCCATCAGCCACTGGATGAGGGCTCTAGGATGGCATAAAGAGAAGTCATCAATCTCATTTTAGGGAAGGGCTTTTAGGTTATCCTCTCCACCATTGCTTGGATTGTCAGATCGTGTCATCCTTGTAGGTCTCTGGAGATCTCCCTAGTTCCAGATCTCTTCTCGGATCTATAGTGGCTCCCTCTGATATGGTATCTCTCATCCTGCTCTCTCTCCTCTATTCTTCCCCCAACTCAATATTTCTGATCCTCCATTTTCTCTCCTCTACTCCTCTTCTCTTGCTCTTATTGTAGCAGCTCCCTCCCCCTTACCCTCATGCTCCCAATTAGTTCAGGAGTTCATGCCACTTCCATTCCTGGGGATCATTTATCCCTTAGAGTCCATGTTTCCTAGTTTCTTTGGTGAAGAGGATTATAGGCTGGTAATCCTTTGCTCTATGTCTAAAATTCATATGAGTGAGTACATACCATGTTTGTCTTTTTGTGACTGGGTTACCTCACTCAGGATGGTTTCTTCTAGTTCCATCCATTTGCCTGCGAATTTCAAGATTCCATTGCTTTTTTCTGCTGAGTAGTACTCCATTGTATAAATGTACCACATTTTCTCAATCCATTCTTCAGTTGAGGGGCATCTAGGTTGCTTCCAGGTTCTGGCTATTACAAACAATGCTGCTATGAACATGGTTGAACATATGTCCTTGTTGTATGAACATGCACTATTTGGGTATATACCCAAGAGAGGAATGGCTGGATCTTGAGGTAGACTGATTCCCATTTTTCTGAGCAACCGCCATACTGATTTCCAGAGTGGTCTTACAAGTTCGCACTCCCACCAGCAATGGAGGAGTGTTCCTTTTTCTCCACATCCTTTTCAGCATAGATTGTCATTGGTATTTTTGATTTTAGCCATTCTGACAGGTGTGAGGTGGTATCTCATAGTTGTTTTGAGTTGCATTTCTCTGATGGCCAATGATTTTGAGTACTTTCTTAAGTGTCTTTCAGCCATTTCAGATTCCTCTGTTGAGAATTCTCTATTTAGTTCTGCACCCCACTTTTTAATTTCATTGTTTGGTGTTTTGGTGGCTAGCTTCTTGAGCTCCTTATATATTTTGGAAATCAGTCCTTTGTCAGATGTGGGATCGGTGAAGATCTTTTCCCATTCTGTGGGTGGTCGTTTTGTCCTACTGACTGTTTCCTTTGCCTTGCAGAAGCTTCTCAGTTTCAGGAGGTCCCATTTATTAATTGCAGACCTCAATGTCTGTGCTACTGGCATAATGTTCAGGAAGCGGTCTCCTGTGCCAATTTGTTCAAGGGTAATTCCCACTTTCTCTTCTAGAAGATTCAGAGTGGCTGGATTTATGCTGAGATCTTTGATCCATTTGCATTTAAGTTTTGTGCATGGTGACAGGTATGGATCTATCTGCAATTTTCTGCATGTCCGAATCCAATTGTACCAGCACCATTTGTTGAAGATGCTATCTTTTTGCCATTGTATAGATTTAGCACCTTTGTCAAAAATAAGGTATTCGTAGGTTCGTGGGTCAATATCAGGGTTTTCAATTTGATTCCATTGGTCTATCTGTCTATTTTTGTGCCAATACCAATCTGTTTTCAGAACTATGGCTCTATAGTAGAGCTTGAAGTTGGGGATGGTGATGCCTCCAGAAGATCCTTTATTGTAAAGAGTTGTTTTGGCTATCCTGGGTTTTTTATTTTTCCATATAAAGTTGAGTATTGTTCTTTCAATGTCTGTGAAAAACTGTGTTGGGATTTTGATGGGGATTGCATTGAATCTGTAGATTGCTTTTGGCAGGATTGCCATTTTTACTATGTTAATTCTACCTATCCAAGAGCATGGGAGATCTTTCCATTTTCTGGTATCTTCTTTAATTTCTTTCTTTAAAGTCTCAAAGTTCTTATTGTACAGGTCTTTCACTTTTTTGGTTAGTGTTACCCCAAGATATTTTATGTTGCTTGTGGATATTGTGAAAGGTGATGTTTCCCTGATTTCTTTCTCATTGGATTTATCATCTGTATATAGTAGGGCTACTGATTTTTTTTTTTAGTTAATTTTGTATCCTGCTACCTTGCTGAAGGTGTTTATCAGCCATAGGAGTTCCCTGGTAGAGTTTTTGGGTCACTAATGTAGACTATCATGTCGTCTGCAAATAGTGAAAGTTTGACTTCATTCTTTCCAATTTGTATCCCTTTGATCCCCTTTTTCTGGTCTTATTGCTCTAGCCAGAACTTCAAGTACAATATTGAAGAGCTATGGAGAGAGTGGACAGCCTTGTCTTGTTCCTGATTTTAGAGGAAACGCTTTGAGTTTCTCTCCATTTAGTTTGATGTTGGCTATTGGTTTGGTGTATATTGCATTTATCATGTTTAAATATGTTCCTGTTATTCCTGTTCTCTCCAAGATCATGAAGGGATGTTGGATTTTGTTAAAGGCTTTTTCAGTGTCTAGTGAGATGAT
The DNA here is from genome assembly GCF_003668045.3 of Cricetulus griseus. Lineage (NCBI taxonomy): Eukaryota > Metazoa > Chordata > Mammalia > Rodentia > Cricetidae > Cricetulus > Cricetulus griseus. The sequence goes on along the minus strand of NC_048595.1, from coordinate 280,147,353 downwards.
CATGTGGTTTTTCTTTTTCAGTTTGTTTATATGGTGGATTACATTGATGATTTTCGTATGTTGAACCATCCTTGCATCCCTGGCATGAAGCCTACTTGATCATGGTGGATGATTTTTCTGATATGTTCTTGGATTCAGTTCACCAATATTTTATTGAGTATTTTAGCATCGATGTTCATGAGGGATATCGGTCTGTAGTTCTCTTTCTTTCGTCATATCTTTGTGTGGCTTGGGTATCAAAGTGATTGTAGCCTCGTAGAAAGAGTTTGACAATATCCCATCTGCTTCTATTGTGCAGAACAGTTTGAGGAGTACTGGAATTAGCTTTTGTTTGAATTTCTGGTAGAATATGTAGTGAAGCCATCTGGCCCTGGGCTTTTTTTGGTTGGGAGGCTTTTGATGACTGCTTCTATTTCATTAGGGGTTATAGGTCAGATTTAAACTGTTTATCTGATCTTGATTTAATTTTGGTAAGTGATATTTATCCAGAAAGCTGTCCATTTCCTTTAGATTTTTCAATTTTGTGGAGTACAGGTTTTCAAAGTATGACCTGAATATTCTCTGGATTTCCTCAGTGTCCGTTGTTATATCCCCCTTTTCATTTCTGATTTTGTTAATTAGCATGCTCTCTCTCTGCCTTTTGGTTAATTTGGCTAGAGGTTTGTCTATCTTATTGATCTTCTCAAAGAACCAACTCTTTGTTTCATTGACTCTTTGTACTGTTTTCCTAGTTTCTACTTTGTTGATTTCGGCTTTCAGGTTGATTATTTTCTGGCGTCTACTCCTCCTTGGTGTGTTTGCTTCTTTTTGCTCTAAAGCTTTCAGTTGTTCTGTCAATTCTCTAATGTGACTTTCCTCCAGTTTCTTCATGTGGGCACTTAGTGCTATGAACTTCCCTCTTAGCACTGCTTTCAGAGTGTCCCATAAGTTTGGGTATGTTGTGTCTACATTCTCATTAAATTCTAGGAAGTCTTTAATTTCTTTTTTTATTTCTTCCTCAACCCAGGAATGGTGCAATTGGGTGTTATTCATTTTCCACGCGAATGTAGGTTTTCTGCAATTCGTATTGCTGTTGAATTCTAGCTTTAATGCATGGTGGTCTGATAAGATACAGGGGGTTATTTCAATTCTTTTGTAACTGTGGAGGTTTGCTTTGCTGCCAACTATGTGGTCAATTTTTGAGAAGGTTCCATGTGGCGCTGAGAAGAAGGTATATTCTTTTGTGTTTGGATGGAATGTTCTATAGATATCTGTTAAACCCAGTTGGGTCATAACTTCTGTCAGATCCTTTGTTTCTTTGTTAAGTTTCTGTCTGGTGGTCCTGTCTAGTGGTGTAAGGGGGGTGTTGAAGTCTCCTACTATAAGTGTGTGTGGTTTTATGTGTGGTTTGAGCTTTAGTAATGTTTCTTTTACAAATGTGGGTGCTTTTGTATTTGGGGCATAGATGTTCAGCATTGAGACTTCATCTTGATGGACTTTTACTGTGATGAGTATGAAATGCCCTTCTTCATCTCTTTTGATTGCTTTTAGTTTAAAGTCTAATTTGTTAGATATTAGGATTGCTATACCAGCTTGTTTCTTGAGCCCATTTGATTGGAAAATTTTTTTCCCATCCTTTTACTCTGAGATATCGCCTGTCTTTGAAATTGAGGTGTGTTTCTTGTAAACAGCAGAAGGATGGATTCTGTTCTTTGTATCCATTCTGTTCGCCTATATCTTTTTATGGGTAAGTTAAGACCATTGACATTTAGGGACATTAATGTCCATTTTTCATTGGTTCTTCTTTGTTTTGGATTTATTGTTGGTGGTGTCATGGCATGTGGATTTCACCCTCCTGTTCCTTTTTTGTGTTTGGTAAAATTAGATTATCTATTGCCAGTGTTTTTGTGAGTGTAGTTATGCTTGTTGGGTTAGAGTTTTCCTTCCAGAATCTTCTGTAGTGCTGGATTTGTGGATATGTATTGTTTAAATCTGTTTTTGTCATGGAATATCTTGTTTTCTCCATCTATAGTGATTGAAAGTTTTGCTGGGTACAGTAGTCTGGGTTGACATCCATGCTCCCTTAGTGCTTGTAGGGTATCTATCCAAGACCTTCTGGCTTTCAGAGTTTCCATTGAGAAGTCGGGTGTGATTCTGATTGGTTTGCCTTTATATGTTACTTGCCCTTTTTCCTTTGCTGCTCTTAATATTTTATCTTTATTCTGTAGATTTGGTGTTTTGATTATTATGTGTCAGGGGGACTTCTTTTTGTGGTCTAGTATGTTTGGTGTCCTGTAATCTTCTTGTACTTTCATAGGCATATCCTTCCGTTGGTTGGGGAAGTTTTCTTCTATGATTTTGTTGAATATGTTTTCTGTACCTTTGAGCAGTGTTTCTTCACCTATTTCTTCTATACCTATTATTCTTAGGTTTGGTCTTTTTACGGTGCCCCATATTTCCTGGATATTTTGTGTTAGGGATTTGTTGGACTTGAGGTTTTCTTTGGTTGATGAATGTGTATCCTCTAGCGAGTCTTCAATTGCTGAGATTCTCTCTTCCATCTCTTGAATTCTATTGGTTATACTCACATCTTTAGTTCCTGATCATTTATCCAGCCTTTCCATTTCCAGCATCGCCTCATTCTGTGTTTTCTTTATTGTGTCTATTTCAGCTTTCGTGCTTTGAACTGTTTCAAGAACTTCCTTCACTTGTTTGGATGTTTTTTTCTTGGGTTTCTTTGGATTCTTTAAGAGATTTGTTTATTTCTTGAATTTTTTGGTTTGTCTTTTCCTCCCTTTCATGTAATTTTTTGTTTGCTTTTTCTTCTATTTCTTTAAGGGATTTTCTTGTTTCCTCTTTAAAGGTCTCTATCATCTTGCTGAGATAATTTTTGAGGTCCATCTCATCTTCATGCTCTGTGTTGGGCTTTTCAGATCTTGCTGGAGTGGAGTCCCTAGATTCTGGTGGTGTCATATTGGTCTTTCTGCTGTTGAGTGAAATCTTATTCTGTCTTCTTCCCATATCTTCTTTTAGTGGGTGCAGGTGGGGTCTCTCTATCTCCTCTTGTGACCCAGTGGTGTGTGGGGGCCAGGAATTCAATGTCCACAACTCTGAATGGTCTTGCCTCTCCTGGTAGTCTCCTCACTCCTTGTGGATAGGTTGGCGGAAAGAGATGGAAGAGTGGGATGTTTCCAGATTCAGGGAGCTCCTCCTTGTCTGTGCGTGTCTACCCCAAGCAGGTGGGCGCAGGCCTGGGGTGGTCGGGGTTTAGTGATGGTTTGGGTGGGGGTTGGGTAAGGGCAGAGGCTCACTCACCTCGTTTCTGGGTTGGTTGGCGGAAAGGGATGGAAGAGTGGGGTGCTACCAGATTCAGGGAGCAGGGAGGTCCTCCCTGCCTGGGCGTGTTACCCCAAGAAGGCAGGCATAGGTGGGGGTGGGGGGTGGTGGTAAGGGTGAGTGATGGTTTGGGTGGGAGTTGGGTAAGGGCAGAGGCTCACTCACCTCGTTCCTGGGTCCGTCGGCCGGTTTGCTCTTTCTTGAAGTAGGCACCATGCGAGGAAGCGCTGTTGGTTGCTTTTACTCCTCACTCTTTGTGAGCCCACCACCCAGCTCCCACATACACACACAGGATGGACTTATTCTACTTATGAATGTTCGACCTTAGCTTGGTTTATTTCTAGCCAGCTTTTCTTAAATTATCCTATTTGCCTTTTGCCTCTGGACTTTTACCTTTTCTATTCTATGTTCCTTTCTTTCCTTCTTACTCTGTGGCTGGCTGTTTGTCTGGGTGGCTCAGCCCCTGACATCCTCCCCTCTTCTTGCTCCCTGATCGTCTCTTCCCAGATTTCTCTTATTTATTCCTCCCTTCCCAGATTTCTCCTATTTATTCTCTCTGCCTGCCAGTCCTGCCTATATCTGCTTTCTGTTCTAGCTATTGGCCTGCTAGCTCTTTATTAGACCAATCAGGTGTTTTAGAGAGGCAAAGTTACACAGCTTCACAGAGTTAAACAAATGCAACATAAAAGAATGCAACACACCTTTGCATCACTAAACAAATATTCCATGGCATAAATGATTGTAACACATCTTCAACTAATATTCCACAATAGACACAGTCATGTGTATTTTACACATTTGAAAAATCAACCAGCTTGTTATCGAAGTCAGAGAGTGTCAAGACCTGGCTCTTTGCTGTTTTGCTTGCCATTCCTTCTTTCACCTATCAGAATGTAACATATTCTATAATGCACCCTCCCCTCGTGAGCCTGGGCATGCCCCACTTCTGAATCTCCAGAAAGAGAGCTGATCCAATGAACATGGACTCTTCCAGGTTGAATGGAAAGACTTTTGTTACTGGAAGAACAGGGGAAACCTGTGGGAAACTTGGTTATCTAGAAAAATCTATAGTGTCCATCAGCAAAAATGGAGCTACAGTCACTCCAAACACATTTTTAAAGAGAATGAATCCTTTCTTCTCAGGAAATAGCATTGGTGGTCAGAAAAACAAGTTTAGAAACCTCAGATAATATTCCCTTGGCTCAGTTCAGGACACAGGTAGATAGAAGACCATCATCAGGAGAAAGTCAGTAGTGGAGAAAATAGTAATGGAAAGAGCTCTGAACAAAGCTGCCTAACACTGATATATAAGGCAGGATATACTTGATATAGAATAACATATATGATAATACATGATATATGATAGCTGAACACATTGACTCACAAGTTCCTAAGCACTTCCAAACTGGAATCCAAACTGCTAAGTTGTTTAGACAAAGTTCAAAAGAAAAAAAAAAAAAACCAACAAAAGACAAAAGCAAAACCAATGGCCACAATGAAAACGATGATGATGATGATGACAACAACAAACCTCACTGATTTCTTCAGTGTTTAGCTGTAATATGTATCCAATACGTTGGTTAGTTTCTGCTAACCTGTCACAAACTAGTGTTATCTAGGACCTCAACTGATGAATGAGCCATCAGATTGGCTCAAATGCAAGTCTGTGAGGCATTTTCTTGATTAATGATTGATGTGAGAGCACCCAGCCCATTGTGGGTGGTGCCATCCTGGAGCAGGTGGTCCTGGGTTGTTTAAGAAATTTGGTTGAAAAAGCTAGGGAAAGCAAGCCAGCAAGCAGCACTCATCCATGGCCTCTGCGTCAGCTCCTGCCTCCAGGATCCTGCCCTATTTGAGTTCCTGTCTTGACTTCCTTCACTGATGAACAGTGATGTAGAAGTGTAAGAAAAATAAAACCTTCCCTCCCTACTTACTTTTTTGGTCATGGTGTTTTGTTGCAGCAATAGAAACCCTAATTAAGACAAGTTGGTATCAGTGTAGTGGGGTATTGCTGGGACAAAAACCTGACCATGTTTTTAGGTGGATTGTGGAAGAACTTTGGAATTTTGGGCTAGAAAAACCACTGAATGTTGAGAGCTTAGTGGGATGTTTTGAAGGAGCCTGGAAGACAAGAACATTGTGAGGAGTACAGAAGGTGGAGGCCTGGGAAGATTAAAGACTATCGGGGCCATTTGCAATTTTGATTTAAGTTTCTGTGGTTCTGGTTAGCTGGGGCTGAAGAATCAGCTGTGATTAATAAGATTCCACAACTGCCCAGGTGAAACCTTTATATTACTGGGATGACGGGAGAATTCCCACTGAACCCCACCTGGTCTGGCTCCAGAGTGCTAGCACCCAACCTTAAATCCACTTTCATTTAGCTTCCCAAGGCTACAAAGCCTAGGCAAAAGTTGATTGGGAAAACATCCAGCACACCGATACTCCTTAATCATGAATTTGCATTTGGCTTTGTCCCTTTGGAAGCTTCATCAGCATGTTTTGGGCATATGGAAATCAACTTGCTAAAAGTGTAAATTGAAGAAAAATAAAGAAGCTGGGCTAGCTTAGTCTGGGGTTCAGTCTGTAGAGTAGAATCCACCCTACACTTGGAAAAGGCTAAAATCATCCTTGTGGGGCCTCTCTGTCCTTCTTTCCTGGACTCTCGTGAATGAACACCCACACCTGAAATGCAACAGTTGGGTAGAACATGTTGGGAAGAACATGCATGAGGGAATCTGCCTTCCTTCTTACCCATGGAATCCTCACGAACTAGGCTCATCAGCAAGGGAAGATTCATTGGTTAGTAACTGACTGTAAGTTACTACGTTCCTGCTGATGCCTGCTGAGGGTCTATTCTCACACACTAACATCAGTTCTGCCTTTTAACCCTAGTGGAGGGTGGTGGCAGTAAACAAAAGATTGTTCCAGAGCCAAACCTGCAAACAGAATGCTCCTCTGTGTCAAACCAAGGAGTCTCAAGGATTAGCACCCAGTCAGGAGAAGGTTGAAGGGAAGAGAGTGATCCCAGTGATCCACTTAGAGGGGAATATGGAATTTTAAAACAGCTACAGAACTGTCAGATTTCACACCTGGGGGAGGGAGATTTCAAGGGCTTTTTCATGCTCCTGTTTTACCTGTGTGGAGACTGTAGTGCCTGACTCAGGGCCAGAGTCACTGGCAGACTCAACTGGACAATCAAGACTGACACCAGCAGTACTGCTTCATGCCTGAAATTGAGCAAGCATGTCTTATTTGTGTATTCTTTCTCTTATGCCAGGGAAATAGGGCATTTTAGTTCCCCAAATCACATATACATTGTATGAGCTTGACACTCAACAGGATTGACTATTACCAATAGATGGCATTTTAGGATGGGCTTTTACTTGGGCTGACTAGAAAAAGAAGGTCCATCCATGGTTAACTGTGTTTTTGCTTTTAAAACGATCCAGGCTCCTATTTATTTATCTATTCATTTATTATTTATATTATTTATACTCCAAAAACAGCAAGAAAAACCTTCTGTCTTTATTCAGAGCTTGGATTTTATCTAGCCCAGATACCTGGGAGCAGAATACAGCAGAATTACCTTGCGTTTTACACACTCAGGCTCATTCTATTTCTGCTATGAATTCTATAAATTGGAGTTGACAATACACACATAATTGTTAGTGTCTCCAGACCATCATCAAATATTTTAGACCAGTACGGACTCTCAGATGAGATATTTCCCCTGCAATCAGATTCTTAACATAGTTTTCTCCTCCACTGTAATGCTTTTCATTTTCTGTTAAATATAAAATACATAAAAATGTTAACAATTGTACAGTTGAGGTATAAAAATAAACCCATCTTCATTTGACATGAGATCTGAGATATTTTAATCTACTCCCCAGTAGAAAGTTATGATTGATAGTAAAGTAGCAAAGGACTTTTTTTCCTTTTCTAAATTCAAAAAGAGCATAGGTACAAGGAATGCACTTAGGCAGTTATGGAATTAATCCTTATATCTTTAAATTTTTAAAGTTTTGTCAGGTGGGAGAAAATGATAGTTTACAGTATTTACTGCTAAAATAAGAAAAGTGAACATTTTTTAATGTGGCCTAGACTTTGTAAAGACATCTTCAATATTTTAATTATTTCTTAGAATAAACAGGGAACTCTCACAATAAATCAAAGAGGTTAGGTGACTGATTTGAGATCACACATGTAGTAAATAATAAATTCTTTTGTTGTTGCTACTTTTTTGTTTCTTGAGGCAGGGTCTCACTGTGTAGCTCTAGCAGGCCTGGAACTCACTGTATAGAACAGGCTGTCCTTGAACTCACAGAAAGCTACCTGCCTCTGCTTCCTGAATGCTGGGATTAAAGGCATGCACCATCATGCCTGGCAAGTACAAGAATCTTGATTTGAAATTATGTCTTTCTAATTTTAAAATTGCATGTTTTACCCCAAAGAAAATGTATTCCTAAGGCATAACACACTTAGCTTCAGAGAAAGCTGGAACAGGACCCACCCTATCACAAAAATAGCAGAGGAATTATGAACATCATTCTTGGTATATTTGCATATGGTTTGTCCCTCAGTGATCAAGTAGGTGTGTGTGTGTGTGTGTGTGTGTGAGAGAGAGAGAGAGAGAGAGAGAGAGAGAGAGAGAGAGAGAGAGAGTTGGTTGGTTCTCTGTGTGGCAGGACTGAGGTTATAGAACCATTGAGAGGTGGCGCCTAGGAGGAAGCATCGTTGAGGCTGTTGTACCAGCTGGCCTTGGTGGGGTTAACATAGCTCTGATGGAATTCAGTTAGTTCTCACAATAGTGGGTATCGATAAAAGATCGTTCATTCCCTAGCTTGCTTCCTTGTTTTATCATCCATCTTTCACATGTCCTTACCATGATGCTTCCTGGTGGAAGACCTCACTGGAGGCTGAACGATAGGGCCATCCAAACTTGAACTTTCTGTCTCCAAAACTATGAGTTTGTTTTTTTGTAAGTACCCAGCCTCAGGACTTCCTGTTTTTGTAATTCACTACTGAAAGGTTTATTAATATCCTTTCCAATTTTATCATAAAGTTTTTGATATAGTTTTGAGAATTTCATATTTGTATACCATATGTTTTTTATCAAATCAATTCCCTATTTCTTCCTCTTCAACTTCTTACATACTGCTCATCACTTCTCCCTCCCAACTTCATGTACTCATTTGGTTTCAGGGTTTTTGTTTTGTGTTTAACTTTCTATAACAATGGGAAATTGAGACAGTTCTCTAAAATCCCCTAAAATTGCTTACTTTTACCCTTTGCTTATCAATGGCTTTTTTATATTTAAATGATGGTCCTTTTCAGGCAAAGTGGAGTAAATTGACAATCATATCATGAAATATAAAATAATCATTTCAAAATTTCAACATATTATCACACAAATTGAATCATTTAATAAGTAGGGGTTGTACAATATTCAATAAGTAGGGAGCATGCAAATAGTAAGAAAATATCAAGCAGAAGTATTAATATTATGCATGAATGTCATTTTAATTAAAATATGTTTGATTAGCTAAGCAAGCATAAGAAAACCTCAAAACCCACCCCTACAGTGACACACTTCCTCCAACAAGGCCACATCCACTCCAACAAAGACATACCTCCCAATAGTGCCACTCCTTATGAGATTATGGGGGTCAATTACTTTCAAACTAACACACACACACACACAAAGAGAGAGAATAAGAAGTCAGTGCTGAGGTAGAGTGCTTGCCTAGCTAATCAAGGTCCTGGGTTTGATCTCCAGTGCAACAGAATAAGCAAGCAAGCAAGCAAGGAAGAAATGAACAATTTCAGAAGGTGGATCTCTGTGAGTTCTAAGCCAGCCTGGTCTACAGAGTGCCAGGACAAGCTCCAAAGCAATACAGAGAAACCCTGTCTCAGGGGGGAAAAAAGAAGTCATAGACATGAAAATTAAGTAATACATGTAGTCCTTGACTGACTCTTGAATAAAAACTAAAATTATATCAACAAAGGCTTTATGGGACAGCTGAGGATTTAAAAGTGATTCTAGATTTGATAGTGGTGTTCTAACAGTATTTACTAGTGGTACTATACTGTGGAGATAAGGAGAATGTACTTTTAGGAAATGTGATGGAGTGTTAGGATGTGGTAGACTGGAAAGCTGGAAGGGAATGGACAGAGAAGAAGAGAGGCAGGGGAGGGACACTGGGGGAGAGAACAACAGAGGAAACTGAATGGATAAATCTATATCTGAGTCAGGCATTTAGAAGCTCATCAAATTATTCTTGAAACTTCTTTGACAGTTCAGAATTTTTCAAATGAAACTAGATGATCAGAATGCATTATATATAGTATAAATGTCAAAATGAAACCCATTATAACATATAACTAACATATTCCAATAAAGAATTAAAAAGAAAATAGCTTTTGGGTTATAGTTCTGATTGAGTCAGTAACAGTACATAATTCTGGGCTCTGTCAATTATTTAACAGTCGGATGACCTTGGTCTGGATTTATTTGCATCAAGGATACAATCTCTCATGGCAGGGAAGTCCATGCAGGGAAGCTATGAACTTGAAACAGCCAGCCACATCATATCTATAATCAGGAAGCAGAGTGATAAATGTTTGTTCTCACTTCCCCTTTTAAATACAATCTTGAATCCCAGTCCAGGCAATGGCTGGACCCATAATGGACCGCCTTCCTAAACGTAGTTAAGTTAATCAAGACACACCTCCCTCCATTCCCAGAGGCCCATCTCTCAGTGGACTCAAGATCTCAACTTGAAAATTGAAATTAACAATTACAGGTCTTTAAAGTAAAATTTATCGTGATGTCGTTAGGATGGATCCTAATCTGATATGAGTGCTGCCCTTGTAAGTCAAAGGGGGCTGCAAAGATGCCCCAGTGGGTAAGGTGTGCTTGCTGATGATCTGGAACACTGGTGTTTGAACCCCAGAGTCCATATGATGAAAGGAGAGAATGCCTGAAAACTGTCCTCTAACCTCTACACATGTGCCATGGCACATGTATGCCCAGTCAAATAAAGCAGTGCTCTGGAATTATCCTTCTGTACACTGTGAATATGCATTACTTTCATTGGCTAATAAAAAGCTGACAGATCAGTAGCCAGGCAGGATGTATAGGTTGGACAGTCAGAAACAGAGGACTCTGGGAAGAGGAAGGCAGAGTCAAAGGAGATGCCAGCCAGCCGCCAAGAAACCAGGATATGTAGAAAATGAGGTAATAAGCCACGAGCCACGTGGCAAAGCATAGATAAGAAATATGGGCTAATTTAAATCTAAGAGTTAGGCAGTAACAAGCCTAATCTATCGACCGAGCATTTATAATTCATATGGCAGCAGGACAGGAAAGCTCTGGCTACAAATCAATGTAAAACAAAACAAAACACAACAGCACAACCCGAAACAATTCAAATATAAACAGACACGGAGGGAAATTCACACAAAGACAGGGAGAAGGCAGCCACCTGCAAGTCTCAGAGAGGCTGGAACAGATCTTCTGTCACAGCCCTCAGAAGGAATCTGCTGTGTGGACACCATGAGGTTGTACTTCTCATCTCCAGGACTTTGAGCAAATAACTATCTGTGGCTCAAGCTAGTGGCTACTTGGCTGGCCCCAGAAAACTGATACAGACTAAAGAGAGTAAAGGCAGTGACTCTCAGATTGGATGCTGGGCTCGAACAGAAATGCTTCGCTCGTCACTCACAGCTTTATATATTTTTTTCCTGTTAATATTTTTTTCAAGGAAACTAACATTGCTATTGCATGGTTGATACTCTCTTGTCTCTGCCACCAAAACAATTTTTAAAAAGTTTATTGGATTAACTATGGCTGTGCAGTACTTAAGGTATAATGGTATGGCGGGATACACACATCTATGCCATATTACTGCTATATTAATATCTAAGGTAAGGTATGTGAAGTCATATGCTCTATGAATGATCTGACAACATTTTGAAAGAAATTTCTCTGTATACATTAATCTAATATTTAGGCAATGGTAATTTTGAAGGATTGACATGAATACTAATTTAGGAACTATTTGAAAAACAAGAGTATGTATACATCTCTACCTAGGCTAAACATACCTGCGGCTCAATCATTAAATTAAACACTCCAGTGGAAAATGTTATTGGAATGTGCAAAGATCCAGACAAGCATGCATCTGAGGCCCTTTTATTTTGAAAGCAGAAAACCGGAGCAAACAAACAATAATAGCAATGCTCACAAGAACTGAATAGTGGCAATTTACTGGAAACGAGTCAAGAACAAAGTGGAGAAAGGGATGGATGGAGGGACGACTTAGTCGGTAAAGTGCTTGGTGTGCCAACATTAGGCAAATCTGTGAGTTCCTGAAATCTCAGCATTGGGGATGTGGAGACTAGAGCTGAATCCATGAGTTCCAGGTTCAGTGAGAGATCTTTTCTGAAAAAAAAATGAAGGGGAAATAAATACAGGAAGATGCTGGACATTAATTCCCAGCCTCCACATGCAAATGCAAACACATGAACATGTACACATGCATATAACTCGGACACAAGACCAAATTGCTGTTTCCTGTTCTCTATGTATAATTGAAAGAGGTGTGTCATTTGCTGTCCTGGATGAGATGGTAGGTTTATATAAAAATGTCTATACTCTATTGTGAAGAACAATAAAATTCAGGGCACTTCATACTCAATAACTTCCCTCAATGAAACAATTCTACACTAAAAAGAAAAATCTGAAATTCCTCAATAGTATATTTTTGCCATTATTTGAACCCCTTAGCCAAAGACCTATCATCGAGAAGCCTGGCCTGAGAAGGTAGTTTCTGGAGCCCACGCTATTATTTTTAAGAGCAGCATAACTCATTTGGAACTGCTCGGTCTGTTAGCATTTTAGTCAGAGGCGATGTCATGATGTGTACCTGGAAAAATTAATTTATTCACTTCATCAAAAAATTAATTCAAGCTTTGTAAATTGAGAAACAATGAAATCTTCTTAATTAGCTTGGGCTATGTGATTTTTTTTATTACAGAAAAGCAAAGGGATTTAATTAAGATTACAAATACTAAGGAAATAGGTCATATACTTAGTTAAGAAGACTCAACTTTTGAATAAGGTCATTGTTGGCTTGTAGAAACTTTAGAGGTGTTTTTGTTTCCAAATCAAAAATTTGCTGGATTTCTTAATACATAACCTTTGTGCTTCTTAATTTATTTATTGGAACACTGTCAACAGCATAGTTCAATACAGTTTCAAAATTACTTAATGATTGATGCTGCCTCTATTAAAAATGTATGCAGTTTCCTTTATTCTCCTTTTCAAAACAGGCAAATATTCTAGAAATGCTTTCTGGCATTGTGTAAACCTGCCATTTTATTCAACCCCTGTTTTAGAATTACTTTAATTGCCCTCAGTCACTCATTCTAAACCTGTGCTTGAAACTTGTTTTTGTTTAGATTTCTTTATTTTGTTGCATGTGTATGAGTGTCTTGTATGCATGTATGTATGCACACCACATGTGTGCCTGGTGTCCTTGGAGGCTAGAAGAAGGCATCAGATTTCTTGGAGCTGGAGTTATGGATGGTTCTGAGCCACAGCTCAAGATAAACAATCTGTAGAAACATTTAATCTGATTTTTAATTGGGTATCATTTAACCAAGATTTCTTCCTTCCTTCTTTACTCAGTTTTTCCTCTTCCTTCCTTCCCTCCCTCCCTCTTCCCTTCCTTCTTCCTTCCCCCTCCTTCCTCCCTCTCTCTTTCTTCTCTCTCTCCCTCACTCTCTGTGTCTCTTTTTGACAGGTTCTCAAATAGCTGAGTCTGGCCTTGTAGCCAAGAATAGCTTTGCTTCAAATTCCTGATTCCCTTACCTCTACCTCCCAAGTGCTGGTATTACAGGTGTGCACCACCATGCTTAGCTCCTAAGCATTTTCTCACATGAAGGGCTACGAACATGACAGGCGAAGCCAAGGTTATTCAACCAATTCTCTCGTCTATAGTTGAGTCTTCAGGCTTTGTTTTCATAATGCAGCACTGAACACTTTCATGCACTTGATAGCTTCACTTAATAGAAACCCATTCTCTTAGAAACTGAGGATGGAGCTGGTGAGATGGCTCAGTGGTACTACTCCCATGGTAGAAGGATAGAACCTACTCTTGAGGGTTGTTGTCTGATCTCTATAGGTACTCTGTGACACATGCACACATGAATGAATAAAAATGTAATAAAAAATTAAAAAGGCCATAATAACTACATTAATTTCTACCAGAGACCAATCCCTGATGCCTTGTTTATAACATTCTAGGTTTTTTCTAGATTGTTTTTCACATTCATCCAGCCTGGCTATTACCTACTTCCAAGTCCATTTCCATATTTTCAGGGAGAGTTGTAGAAACAACCCTGCTCCCCAACTCCCATTTTCCTGCTTCAGTCTGCTTTATGTTACTGTAGCAAAATACTTATGTTGGGTACTTTATAAACAAGAGAGGTTTGTTTGACTCTCAGCTTTTGGAGACTGGAAATCTGAAACTGTGTGGCATTATCCATTTTAAGGCTGGGTGGCTTGGGGAAGACCCTCAGGCTTCATCATAATTTGACAAAGGATTGGAAAGAGAAACAGGTGCATGCAGAAGGGCCAAGTGTCAGCGACAGGTTTTGAACAACTCACTCTCAAGACAATTACATTAATCTTCCAGGGAGCATTGCCCCAATTTGACCAAGTCATCCTCCACTGGACCCCTCCTCTAAATAATTCCACACTAGGGATCAAGCTTTCTCCATAGGGACCTTTGGGGTTACACACCCAAAGCACACCCTGAAGTGCTTTCTCAGCTTTGGAACAACTGGCATTTTGAGCCAGGTAAATCATTGTGACGTGAGACCATCCTGTCTGTCACAGGATGTTTTGTATTGTTCCAGATCTCTACTCACTGATGTCAATAGTACCTGCTCCAACTCTATTGAGACAACCACAGTCTGTATAAGACATGGATATATGAACTTGGGAGGAGAAAATTGCCCCCACATAGTCAAAACCCATGGGATATAGGTAGCATTGACAGTTGTGGTAGAGGACACAAGGTGAATAACCCAGAAAAGCCAAGCAAGATGAAATCAGCCAATAGGAAATCGGGTGTAGGGGACCTTAATCAGAAAGGTTCAAATGGAATAACAGGGACAATGCCAGATAGCAGTAGTCTGAGGAGTAAGCAAGAAATGAGAAATGGGGAAGCAAGGAGGGCTTTTTCTTGAACTTGGCTTTGAATAGAAGGACTGGGGGTTCTCTGTATGTAGAAGATAGGTGGGCTCCAAGGCAACTGTATTTTTTCATTTCTCAATTTCTCTCTTTTCTTTCTGGCAAGCATCCATCTCTTTATTTTCTCACACCCTTTCTTTCTCCATGCCCCCTTTCTCTATTCTTCTCTCTGCTAAGATAGGAGAGTTTTTAAGCCAGAGGGAATGGGATGTGCTGCCACTTAAGTGGCCATCATTTAGCTTGTGGCTTGTTTGACCTTGAGGCCTCCCATCTGGCTTAACAGAATCCATTCTTCAGGCACTATCTCACAGGATATACTTTTGACCGAAATTCTCTGATCCCTTTGGATGGGAGGAGCTTCCTTCCTCCTCAGAGTTCCCATGGCAATCCATCCTTTCCCACCTCCATTAAGTATTAGTTGTGTAGTTGTTACTTAACATCTAGGGGTCTTGATCAGGTTGATTTTGCTTGCCAGTTAAATAATTAAAAGGCAGGAAAAATCTTGAGTGTGTCAGGAAGCAGTTGGGGGGAGGGATCTCCAACAACAAATAGGGACAGACAGAATCAGTCTATGAAAAAAGATTTTCTTAGGATGAGGAGACACACACACAGAACAAGCACCCAGAGAGAAAGACCCTCCATAAAGTAGAGTTGGGTATTACAGGGTACAGAAAGTACAGCTCTCTAAGAAGTCCAGCCCTCCATGTGTGCTATGGGTTCCAAGGGCTGGGAAGGGTCTTCCTCCCTTAATTTAGGGTTGGTCAGTTTAGAGAAAGACAGGACAGTTGATCAGCCCACAACTGATGTGTAAACATGTATGGATCTGGTCTTAAACTTGTTGGGCCAGTCCATCAACAGGTATAAGGAAGCAGGCTGAGCAAGGCATGAGGGTCAAGCCAGTAAGAAGTATTCCTCCATGGCCTCTGCATTGGTTTTTCCTTTCAGGTTTGTGCCTTGAGTTCTTGCTCTGGCTTCTCTCACTGATGGACAGTGACCTGAAATTGTGAGCCCAAATAAGCCCATTCTTCTCCAAGTTGCTTTTGGTTATCGACTTTATCACAGGTGTAGAAATGCAATTGAGACACACGTGGTCAAAGTCAAGCTAATATTTCATTGCATTTCTTCTAGAAAGCCAGACAATCAGTGCTGTCAGTTAAAGTTGTGAGAAGAAAGAAACAGTCTGCCAATAGGAGACTATACAGGCCATGTTGACATAATTTGTCATTGGGGTCCTTGAACTGGGTCACTTGATCTTACCAGTACTTTGGGTGACTGAAAGTAGGAACACTCATCCATAGAAATTTGAATGCAAAGTTCCTTTTATCCCATACGTTCTAGTTAGGGTTTTCTAGTGCTATGAAGAGACACCATGACAGCAGCAACTCCTATAAATGAAAACATGTAATTTGGGCTGGCTTACAGTTTTAGAAATTTAGTCCATTGTCTTCATGGTGGTGTGTAAGCAGGCATGGTGCTGGAGAAGGAGCTGAGAGTTGTGCATCTTGATCTGCAGGCCACACTGTGTGTGGCTTGAGTCTACAAGACCCCAAAGCTCATCCTCACAGTGATGGGCTTCCTCCAATCAAGGCCACACCTCCTAATAGTGCCACTCACTAGGGGGCCCATTTTCTTTTAATCCACCATACCATGGAAGCTATTGGTGTTGGGCCCAGGTGCCAGACTTTACCACAGTTTTTGCACTGAGGTCCTTGTATATCCCCAACCACAATGGAATAATTGTATTTTGAATACTTAATTTAGTGTCATAGAAGAAGAAAACTATTTTCTTCACACATTGTTTTTAATGACTCTGTCCACTCTTGCTCCATCAGGCTAGCAGCAGATCCTTAAGCATCTTGGGCCAACACTCTGACTTTTCAGGCACTTAGAATTTATTGAAGTAAATCTAGTTTAAACTGTAATCTCATATCACATTCAAGATTTTTCTCCATCAGCATGGTAGTCAGGCCTTCTGGCTTGAAAAATATTGAACACAGATGGCACATGTCCTGTTGTGGAATATTACTTTAAATATGTAAAGGTGTGTTGCATTTGTTTGTGCTTCATTTGTTTAATTGTGAAAAGATGTTTTGCCGTTTTACTTTTCTTGCCTAAGGCACCTGATTGGTCTAATAAAAAGCAGAATGGCCAGTAGCTAGGCAGTAGAGGGATAGGTGGGGCTGGTGGGCACAGAGAATAGAGAGGGAAGAGAATGAGGGAGAAAAAGAGGGAGATGCCTGGGGCCAGCTAGGCAGCCACCAGCCAGACATGGAGGAAGCAGGAAAAGTAGGACAAAACAGAATGAAAGGAAGGTAAAAAGCCCCAAGGCAAAACATAGATGAAAAGAAACAGGTTAGTTGAAGTTATAAGAGCCAGTGGGGCAAGGTTAAGATAAGGTTGAGCATTTATAACTAGAGATAAGTCTTCTGTTTCATGATTTGGGAGCCGGGTGGCGGCCCCAAAGAAAGCCAGTTATAATGTCCTGCCTCTCTGATCCTTTTCTATGTTCAAATTTGAGATAAAGAGACAGGATGGAGACCCGATCCCAATCCCATATTGATTTTGTCACTTCCTTTGCTATGACTTATGGCTGAGGCTGCCCTATCTGAGGCAGGTAGGTGTCTCAAGGCTGATTTTCCCACGGACAGGCGAATGTGCCTCTTAGGAGATCACATGAGGCCTCTGTACAGCATGATTCCCTTTCGGGAAGGTCTGGCATAGGCTCAACCTCTTCCAGAGTCCTCAGCACCCTTCCCCCACCCCAGAAGTCTTCCCTGCTATTTGATGCCACCTCTTAGCTGGCACATTTTCAGACTGGGGTGTCTGGAAGTCAACTTCCTCTCAACATCCGTCCCCAAGAGTCACTCAACTTACAGGAAATGCAAGTGTCCATTTCATGTCAAGAATAGACACATAATGTTTCTCACTCCCTTATGTCCTCTACAAGGCACCATTTCTGTTTCTCCTGGGCAGGTTCATGAAGAGAAAAGCATCCATTTCACCACCTAAGGATGTCATTACTGCCTTTTGTAGTGCTGCTAATCCTGACTTTCTAATTTAGGCTCTATTGACATTTTGCCCTGGGCAACTTTGTTAGGAGGAGGTGTCTGGCAATTATAGCATTCTTAGCTCTCTACTCACTAGAGGAAAATAGTGATGGTCAAAAGACGTTTTCACATGTTCTAAAGATCTAGTAATAGGCTAATTAACTTTCTGGCATTAAGGCCTGAAGTCTCATACCCTGATATAAAATAATGTAGAAGTCTACTTCCTTAAGTCTATCCATGACCTGGCCAAGTCTGTGACCATGCTACTTTACACGGATGGTTTAGGTGAGCTTGTCTTAATCACAAGGTCCCTAAAAGGGGGAGGCAGGAAGGACAGAGCCAGAGAAACAGCAGAGGTTGGAGTGAGACCGTTTCTGGCCTAAAGGTAGCATGGAGCCATGAGCCAATGAAGGCAGGAAGCCTCTAGACATCAGGAAAGCCCAGAAATTGATTCTCCCCTGGAGCCTGCAGAAGGAATGTAATCCTGTCAACACCTTGGTTTTAGTTTAATGAGACTTGTGACCTCCAGTACAGTAATAGTAAGTGTGCATTGCCTCAAGCCACAAAGTTCGGGCTAATTTCTTATGGCAGCAATTGGAAACTGAGGCATTCAGGAAACTCCTCATCTCAACACAAACTAGAATTGTGTATCCCGGGTATCTGGGAGGGAATTGCTTGTGGGCAAGAAACAGTGTCTAATTTTTTGGAGTGTTTTTCCTAAGCCTTGCTCATTCAGCCATGAGAAAGGCCTTCCTTGCCCCTTTCCCTTTTAGGATGGGGAAGGAATTGCCTCTCACTGCAAAAAATTGTGTTCCTTTCTTAAGGACATTTACTCAATGGCCTCCTTTTCTTAGGTCTCTGATAACTCAGTCTTTGAACAATTTTGGGATGGGGTTGAATTTGCAGGATGTCAGTTCTATGGCTGCATCCGACACAAAAGTCCAGCCTCTTTCAGATTCCAGCTGATAGCACTGTTTTGTCATCCTTAGCTCTTGCTATTCTTTTTTTTTTTTTCTCTTGCTATTTTAAGACAAAGGCAACTCTCATTTAATTCTCAGTTAACCTCAGGAAACTGTGAGAAAAGCCTTTTGCAGCTTGTGAAAGGTAAGCGGACTTGTAGGTGTCTGTGAGTTATAAGTAAGAAGGTCTGGTTTGAACCTGAGATCCCCCTGCCTCAACATTTTGAGTGCTGGAATTGTAGATGTGTGCCCTTATGTCTGGAAGACAGTCTGGTTTTAATTAAAATACCCATTTCTCATCCACGATGGGTTGCCATTGTCTGCCAGTGCTTTAGCCAAAGTCTTAAGAAGAGTTACACAGCTAAAGCCTCCTTACCTAAAGCCTTCCTGGCATCAGCTGTGGATAAGTGATTACAATCTGACCCTAAGGACATTAGTGACTTCTAGGTCATGTCTATGGAAGGAAATGGCCTGTGTTTCCTTCCTCTTTTCCCTTGGGTAGAAATGCAAATGAAGTGGTAGTGAATTAGCTCTACCAAGAGCATGAGAATGAGAGAGCCACAGATAGAAAGAAGCTGTACCCTTGGATGACTGAATAGCGGGGAACTAACTGGTCTCCACCCCAAAGTAAGGTTAAGTAACACATGTGCTGGCATACCACATTAATGTGACATTATTCACATCCCTACATGGAACCCCGGTCCTTTATGTTCTTAATGTTCTGTATGGTAGGGTTCCTGTCCCACTTAGCTTTAACCATCAACTTGACATATCCCAGAGTCATGGGAGAAGTGAGTCTCTGTTGAGGGATTGCCTAGGGCAGATCAGCCTGTGAGCAGGTCTGTGCGGGTTTGTTAATATAAGAGGGCCCATTTCATTGTGGGCAGCACCGTCCCTAGGCAGATGACTCTCAGTTGCATGAGAGAGCAGAGCATAGGCCTGTGAGCAAGCGAGCAAGCAAGCGAGCGAGTGAGTGTGTGAATTAGTGAGCAAGCGAGCGAGCGAGAGAGCGAGCGAGTGAGTGAGTGAACAAGCCAGCAAGCAGAATTCCTCCGTGGATTCTGCTTCACATTCCTGTCCTTATTTCCCCCAATAATGGACTGTAACCTAAAAGGTGAAATAAACCCTTTCCTTCCTTAAGTTGCTTGTAGTCACAGTGTTTGTTACTGTAACAGAATAAAACCAGAATTGTTCTTTAGAACTGTGACGATGTCGATATTTTTGATGACATCTCCCGCTTAGTCATAAAAACACAAGGACAAGGTGGAGAAGGGGTGGGCAACACAGCATGGCAAGTCCAATGCTAATATTGTTATGCTACCCACAGTCCTCTGACAATTCCATTCTTTGCAGCCACAGATGGTCAATGGTACCTCTCTTCTTCAAGACCTGGCTTGGTCAGTACCCCATTCATGCCTTTTTTTACACAAGCTCGTCTACTACATCATGTCCCCAAAGTTATGTGTAGTCTTTCAGTACCACATGGTTCCTCTGGATCCAGAAGGAGAAGCCACCCACTGTGAAGTACAGCTGGAAAATGGACCAGCTGTGCATTGGAGATGCTCTGGATAAGCTCTGCAGTGGCACAGGTCCGTGGTGAGCTGCTAAGGTCTGGATCCCAGGCCACTGTTTTTGAAATGTATGTATTTTTAATTATCAGGTAACACTGTATGTATTTATGGGATACAACTTATGTCTTCATGTGTGTGTATATAGTAGATAATAGCCTGGCTAAAATCAATTAACATATCATTTGTGTATGTGTTATATGTGTGGTAAGAACCTTTAAAAATCTCCACTGGTAGCAGTTTTCAAGTATACAGTGTATTGTTTTAACCATAATCACCATTTTTTTTTCAACTGAAAAAGAATAGTTTGGTTAGGAGAGTAAGGAGAAAAGTCACAGGCCAAGACATAAAATCTGTGGAGTGTGTGCGTGCGTGACAATGGATTTGTATGTAGAATAAAGAGCTCTCCAAACTCAATGACATAGTTGCCAAATAATTGAATGTTGAAAGGAGAGGCAAAATAAGTGAACTGTCATTTCATCCAAGAGCTGTGTGGACGGTAGAGAAGTCCATGAAAAAGATGTTTAACATCACTAACCATTGAGGGATTTCAAATCAAAACCACAAATACCATCAGATGCTCATTTTGGAACCTTCAAAATGAACACAAGTGGACCTTAACAACCATTATGCGGACCAGGAAGCACTTGGGATTTGCAACTACTGCTGTGAATGCAAAGGGCACAGCCTTTCAGAAGACAATGTGCAACTTCTGCTAAGTTCATCTCCTGGGTTTTTACTCCAGTGAAATGAACACCCATGTTCCCATAAAAACCTGCATGTGAATGTTTATAGTGGCTTTCTTCATAATCACTCCAAAATGGAAACAAACCAAGTGTCTTTCACCTGGGTAATGGCTAAACAAAATGTGGTACATTTACATAGCATAATCCTACACTCAGAAATAAAAGGACTGGATTACTGGCAGATGGAGCAACATCACGAAATCCTCAATACATCATTCTCAGTGGAAGCAGTTAAAGGCTGCACTCTGTAAGATTTTATTTTATGGAATGAGTGGCAGGATAATCTTGCAAAGGCGAGATAAGGACAAAGGGTTGATCAGTGGGTGCCTGGAGCTGGGGCTGGGGAGAAAGTCAAAATGCAGAGGAACAGAGAAGATTTCATTAGGGAGATGTGTGTTGGGGGAGTTCACTAAATGATTTGTATTTATTCCATTGGCATGGTGGTTACAGAACACCATGCCTGTTGGAACTTGAAGAGCACAGCATTGGAAAGATTACTACCTGTCATGTGAACGGTATCTTACTGTCAAATGGAAAAAAGAATTATGTGAATTCTAAAAATATTCATTTAATTTAATGTGTGTGGGTGCTTTGCTTGCATGCATTTCCATGCACCACACATATGCTTTGTGTCTATTGTGCCTACAGAGGCTTGGAGCCCCTGGGACTGGAGTTATAGATGACTATGAGTCAAGATGTAAGTGCTGGGAATTGAATCTGGGCCCTCTGGGAGAGTAACCAGTGTTCTTAACTGCTGAGTTATCTTTCTAGTCCATGCAGTAAGCGTTCAGTGAAATTCTTCTGCCAATATTTTATGCATGTGTTATCAACTATGATTATAAACCAATAATATCTTTTTTTCCTACATGTGAAAGGAGTCGTCACTGTCAGGACTGAGGACCACAGAAATTCTGATGTTTATGATACATACAAAGAGTATATCATTCTCTTTTCATGGCAAGAGACTATATCTTTAGAGCCAGTCAATGTTGACTGAACAACCCAATATTCCCTTTTGTTTGCTTGTATATTTGTTTTCTGAGACAGGATAGCTCTATTATGTAGCCCTGGCTGTCCTGGAACTCACTATGTAGACTAGACTGGCTTTAAACTCAACACCTGGCATAATGCAATATTCCTGAGCATCCTTTTTCTTTGCTTGGGGAATCTAAAATTTACAGAGGCTAAAGTCATTACCGAGACTTTACAGTGAATGCTTTGATAAGGATGTGGAGGCTACGAGCTCCTGGGGGCAGATTCAGTTTACCAGGCCATACTGAACACTAAGCCTAGATAGAAAAGTTTGGCTTATTATGTAATCATAAGTATTGGGAAAAAACCCACTAATACAGTGATTTAACCCTTTTTTTTATACAACTGATACATATTTATTCTGTAGAACTTAGAAAATGTGAATAACTTGATTTAAGAAGTTGCACATACAATACATTTTATTTTAAATGCAGAGTGAAGATCTATTTTCTTTCTTCCTTCCTCTGTCTCTCTCTTCCTTAAATAATCACTGTGGGCAATTTTTTCCCCTTCACTCATATCCCTACCAGGAAACCTTTTTGGAGGTGAAGCACCAAACATTTTCTTCTTCTTGCCATACCACCACCTCTCTTCTGGCTCTTCAGAATTGAAGAATCTCTCTTCAGCGAGAGACAACCAGGGAGGCTTGCAGCCTTCAAGCTTCTCAACACCTTCATGGAGGTGAAGCAGAGCCAGGTCAGAAGCTCAGAGGAGGAGCAGAGACATCATGGAAAATACACTCTGTTTTAAAGGAAGACAAAAACTGAGCTCTTGTCTCGATCCAGCACACATAGTTGGGATGCAGTGAACCAGTGATTTGGGAGGTATCATGATACAATGCCATTTGCAGGGCACTCACTGTGACAATCCTATGTTCGAGGATGGGATAGGAAAACATGGTGGATTCACAGGTTAAGAAACTGGTGTAAGGAGCACACTGAGTGGGCTATATGGGCTCAGTCATACCCCAGAGCCCATTTCCTTAATGGGGACCCTGAAGGGACACAATTCTTGGACTTCGACAAAGAATCATGGGGGTGTATATTAGTTACTGCTGACTCCCTGAGACAAAGTGACAGATACAGACAACATAAAATCCGAAACATGTATCTAGGTTCATGGCTGTAAAAGGCTTAGTCCATGGCCACTTGGCTTCATGTTTCTGGAACCATTATGAGGCAGAATATCAAAGTAGTGGGGAAATGTGGTTAGCAGACAGAAAGCATACTGGGAGAGAGTGAGCGCAGCTATAACCCTAAAGCTAGCTTTTAGTCACTTACCTCCTCTATCTAGGTCCTGTCTCCCAAACGTCCCAGACCTCCCCAAATAGTGCCATGAGTTGAGAACCAAAAATTCAGACATCCAATTCTGTCAGGGGTATTTTACACTCAAACTGTAACATGGTGGTAGGCAGCAATTTTAAAATAATTAAAAGCACAAAAGAGAGATTAGCATATATATTCTCACCAAGTAGAATCGCCATATCCATTTTCAAGACTTTCTAAAAAAAAAAAAAAAAAAAAAAAAAAAGGAAAACCATGTGTGAAGAGTGATTTGATATTGGTGACAGAGAAGAAATAAAATCCCTACTTTCTCAGAGTTAATGTTGAAGAGGAGAAAGACAATGAATAAACATCTAAACACTGCAACACAGTGCCAGTTATTAAGTTACCACATTAGCTCCGAGTCACACTTCTTTCTCTGCTTTGTGATGCTGGGGTAGGAATGCTAAAAATCACATTTATCGATCTTTGGATCCTTTCCACAATGGTTACTAGAAAGAGCCTGAATGGTGGGGAGAGGAAGATGGGAAATGTGAGCTCTATGTTGTATGCTTTACAGAGCTACATCATCAAACTTCTTCAAAAATAGCAGCATCAGCTGCAGGTACCCTTGGTGAACTAAATTCCAGGCCAGTAGGAATTCTTTCCTTCCCACTATCCTTGATTTTAGTAATATATAAGCCATTTCCTTTGCCCCAGTCTTGGAGTAGGGGGAGGCTATTTCTTGGAGTTGTCACAGTCATGGAACCTTGGTGTTCTTCAGGTAACAGGTAATCTGTTACCTGAAGTCAGGTAACAATCCCTTTTCCTTCCTTCCTTCCTTCCTTCCTTCCTTCCTTCCTTCCTTCCTTCCTTCCTTCCTTCCTTCCCTCTCTCTCTCTCTCTCTCTCTCTCTCTCTCTCTCTCACTCTCTCTCTCTCTCCCTCCCTCCCTCCTTTCCTCCTTCCCTTCCTTTCCTTTCCTGCCTCCCTCCCTCCCTTTCTTCCTTCCCTTTCTTTAAGTCCTGTCAAGATAACTGGTGTGAGGTCTCATTTCTCACCATACCTTTGGTGTTGACGGTAAGGTGGGTCTCTGTTACGGAGAGAGTAGGGGAGACCACTAAGGCTTTCGGATGACCTTCCATATGAGGCTTACTCAGGAGGCACTATTTCCAAGGGCTACATGTGTGCTCTGACTCTTAGCTTATTGGCTTTATAAACTCAGTTTGGTTTGTGCACCTGGGGATGGCCATGTTCTTGTCAATAAGCTCAGGCAAAAACCAGCTTACAGCAAATAAGTGTAACCCTAGCAACATCCCCATTTTGATGATGTGTGCTTGGGATATCCATGCTCTTCCTGGTATCCTTTCTCACTCCATGGTCCAGTCTACTCAAGAAACCAGTAATGACTGAAGGATTGTTGATGTATATGAAAACTGGAGCAAATAAAAGAGTGGACAGTTTTATCATCAAGGTGGCAGGGCTATCTATGACAGTGTAGTGTTTATGTGCACTAAGGGGCCAGTCTACCAGTTAGGATGTCTGGAATCCCTCTCAGCTGGACAGTATGGCATGGACATACAGATAATATAGGCTCTTTGATAATTTGTTTCTCTAGATTTTGTACAAACCATTCCTTTTATCGTTTGATTGATTTTTCTCAACTAGTCTTTTTTGCACATGGATCTGATCATTGCCCCCTTTTATATTTAATGAACACCAGAGGCTGGCTGCTATTATCTATTTCTGAACTTGTATGATGACATCTTCTGAAAGCAGATATCACCGAACATGTACTACTTTTAACTAGGGTCATGACCTTGTTTCTGATGCTTAGTGTGGTAACTCATGGTGACACTCAGGGACTGGCTTCAGATCGATAGTATCTCAGAGGGAAAGACATGGGCAGCATTGTAGTCAAGCAGGAGATTTAGCAAACTAGGGGCGAAGATGCCTTGCTTGGGGGCAACCTCCCAGTTGGCTTGAGAAGAAAATTTATGTGGGACCTGTGGTGGGTGACTGATGCAGGTCAGTTTCAGATTGTGGAAAACTTGGGATTCCAGGGTAAGGAGTCCTTACCTTATATAGGCATCAGGGAGCTATTGTAGGCTGTTGTGTGTGGCTTTGGGGGCGGGGAGTGTTGAATCTCAGCCTATGAGTCCAAGTTCAGTGCTCTGCAGCAAAGCGCTTGTTATACCCTCTTTATTCCAGTTTTCATAAAACTTCACTTTCAGTAATGAAGCTGGGTGGAACAGTGCTTGAAGGGGTGAGGGGTTGGAGGGGAGATGGAGGGGCTGAGGAAGCGTAAAGAAGCAGGAGCAAAAACACAGACCACAGAAGAGGAAAGTGAGCTATTGGTTATTATTTCCATTCCTGTGGATATGAAACACTACCCCAATTGTGGGAAGCTGAGAAAGGCCACAGCAAAATAAGAGAGAAGCGGTGGCATTAGCAGTGATGCTCAGATGTTGGAAGAGAGCTAAGGTGTAGGCTTACGTTGTGGAAATATTCTTAACCTCAACCAGATTCCAAAGGCGTTGTAAAAGGGAACGCTGGCAAAGCTGGCTTTGCTATGTAGGGTCTTCATCATTAGAGACCCACAAAATTGTAAACCTTGGAAACTGTTGTGCTTTAAAAAAATGGCTTCTGAACCCTTGTCATTTAAAATGCATTTTTCCAGCATCATTTCAGATGAGTCAACACTATTTCCCTCCTTCCCTCCGCTCTAAGGCTCCAACTCAGTGTTTGTCTAAATCAGATTTAGAAGTGCTACAATTCTAAACATCAATATGTCCTAAATTCCCAAGTGACTCCAGCTAGCAGGAATGAAGAACTTTTGGGCAAAGATGACCTAAAGGAACCAAGTGGGCTTCCCCCAACCCTTCCTCCTCCTTGGCCAATCTCTTTCCTGCTGTGGCTCATTAGTCATTAATGGTCTTCTGTGAAGCCAGGCCACTTACACTTGACATCTCCCTGCCCCACAGTGACTTGCCTTACCCTGTGCCTGACACGCTATTCATGTCATTGCCATTCATTCATACTGTGGTCCCTGCAGGGGTCCTGGTGCTCCTGCTCCCTAGTCTTGTTAGGCACAGCACTTGGGTGTGCTTAAGAACTCGCCTGTTAGGGTGACAGCTCTTTATTAAGGGCCTAGAAAAGGACTTACTCTTTATGTTAGGCACAAATGGCCACTAGCTATTATTAGTAATTTAATGTCAAAGTTCTCACTGAATTTGGTCTTGAAGGTTTCCAAAAGATACCTCTGTTGAGGTTCTTGTATATTGTACCTTAGAGAATGGGAAAGATATGACATTTCTCCTTTAAGGTAGAGTCAGTCCCAGCAACAGATGTGGACACTTTTGTCAGTCCCAGCAACAAATGGGGACACTTTTGAGTTCTGCCTCATGGTGAGGTCAAGGAGTATCTGGGACTCCAGACCTAGGTATGGAGGTCAAATGATGGCTTTGGCCATTCTTCCTCAATTCTGCATGGTCCTCAGGCAGTGAGTCCTCTAGCACTCTGCCTAAGCATTTGGCTTCCCCTGGCAAGCCTGAGTGCAGGCAGTGTCTTGAGTAGACCCTGGGGCTCATCCCTGCAGCCTCTGTTGGAGCTGGCAGCCAGCAGGCTGGGAGGATGCCAGCCTGGAAAGAAGAGGGCAACACTGCCTGGCTCCCTACCTCCCAAAGTGGAGAATGGATCTGCTGCCCTAGAATGGCCACCTACCATCCAGCCCTCAGGAGGGATCCTCTAGGGAGGCATGCCTGCCTTGGAGGGCTTGGGTGCTCCTGGATGCCAGTAGCTGGCCTGCCCCATCACACCTAATAGCAATTTCATTCAGGGAAATTGAGCTCTTGGGTTGTAGAAACTAAGAACCCTATTAAGTTTCTCTGTATTTGTGGGGCAGGACAGGGAAGCTGTTTTTCAATTGCTGGAGAAACTTTGTCGGTGCCATTCATCTGGAATGTTCTGTTCATCTCTGCCTGATAACATCCTAGCAGCCATTTCTGGTTGCTTGACATGGTACTTCCTCCCCGAAGCCTTTGCCAAGTTTCCCAACTCACCCCTTCTACACATTGTCCTTCCTGGAAATTCCTTCAGGGTGGTGGTTGGTCGAGCTTGGCATGCAAATAGTACATACTACCGTAACATTTTGTGCAGAGTTGGTTGCCAAATTAAATTGAGGTTTCTGTGTCTGCATAGTAATGGGAATTTGTTAAATTTAGGTAATTTTTTATTTTGATATGGATAACTACTGATTTATTTCTAATGAAAACTATCTGGTTTTCTGTAATAACTATAATGTGACTCATTGCTCCTTACACTTGGACTGTTTTAACGGCTCTGAGAATGGGGTACCATGTTATCAGACCATCTCAGCATTTGTACTTTGCCTGAATTCAGGAGAAAAAGACATTATTAAAATGTGACCAGTTTAATTCTTTTTCATAAAAGAACATTTAATTTAAAAAAGACCTAAGAGACATTTAAATATGAAATTTAATATTTCCCCCACTTGGACTTAATGTATGGGGCAGGCTGGTCATGGAAGGAGCTAAGGTTGATGAAGATGATAGGCAGTGAGGTAGATTTGTTACTTGTTCTAGTGTGTGTGTGTGTGTGTGAGAGAGAGAGAGAGAGAGAGAGAGAGAGAGAGAGAGAGAGAGAGAGAGAGAGAGAGAGACCACATAGAGGCCAGGTGAGAAAGATATTGGTGTCTTACTCTATCACTCTCCATTGTGTTCCTTTGAAACAGGGTCTATGACTGAATCTGGAGCTAGCCTGGAGACCAGCAAGCCACAGTCTCCTGTCTCTACCATGACACTGAATAATAAAAATAAATAATAAAATAATGAAAAATAAATAATAAAATAATAAAAAGCTGGCTACACCCAGCTTTTTATTAGTGGGTGCTAAGGATTTGAACTCAGGTCTTCATTTTTGTGTAGCAAAATGTTCTTATGCATTGAGCCATCTCTCCATTCCCTAGACTTGATACTTCTTGATGTCTGGTTGGTCTCCCTAAATGACAAAGAGTTTTGTCCAGCCAAGGAATACAGTCTCCTCAAGGACCCCTCCATTAGCCCAGGATTTATTTTGCCAGGTGACAACTCAAACATTTGGAGTTTCTATGTAGAAAAGCAGATCTTGTCATTGATGATTTTGATGCTTCCCACATGAGTGAGGCCACCATCAAGTCCAATAATATTCGTCACTTATAATACATGAAACTTCCTGTTTAAAATGCAGGCTTCAAGCTTCCACTAGGCTTGGAGATTGTAGTTCACAATTACCTGGCAGAGAGGACATTTTTCAAGGAATAGGAGTTTTTGCTGAGCTTCATCCAATACCATATTTAATGGTCATTGACAGGCCAAGTCCCAGCTGTTTAAAGACAAGAATTCTTGCTTGAACTGGGGTCTGTGCAATTGAGATCTGGATTTTCTGTTGAATGCTGATGTTTCCCCTATCCCCAGATAAACAGCTGGGATTGTGCGTGCAAGGAAGGGCTGGGCTTGGTCCACGGAGTTATTAAAGCTGAAGCTACTGTGTCTCAGCTGGGTCAGGTCAGCTCAGCTGTTCCCAGAGGAGACTCCATCTCTCCTTTCTCTTTTTCCTTTGTTTTTCCTCAACAGTCAGACAGATGCAAGTCAGCTGTCATGAAATGTAGCTCTGGACTTGAACAGCGTTTTTGCTGTGCTATGGTATTCTGCCATCACTCCGCCATTGCTTGAAGTCTGTCTTGCTTAGGGAGAGTTTGCTTCCATTTATCCTTGTGGTTGCCAGACTTGAAATTTGTTTTTCTGTTTAATAGAAACCCTAGAATTGTTGGTAGAAAGTGTGCTATGAAAAACACATGCTTTTTAAAATAGCTCTTTAGTCTTTAAAAATGAAAGTATTGTGCTCCCATCTGCTCCACTACCAGTAAAAGCATGGTTTATAGCTGCTCCTTTAAACTCTTCAACAAGACACATAAAAACATTTTGCATGTCACAATCAACTTGCCAGACTGCTTGTGTATGCTCCTTCATTTCTACTTTCAGTGGCAGAACCTGTAGGGCGTCTTTACACTGCAGAGACAATGCTGAAAATTTCAAATGTCAGCAAAGATTTTGAATTCTTGTTTGTTAGTATTGAGACAGCATCTCACTATGTATCTCTTGCTGTCCTGGAGCTTGCTATGTGGACCAGGCTGACCTTGAACTCACCGAGATCCTCCTACTTCTGTTTCCAGAATGCTGGAATTAAAGCATGGATCATCATACTTGATAAGATTTTGAATGCCTGTAAATACAAATGTGGGAGAATCAAAATCCAGTCACTCTTTTAAGAGTCTTATTCCCACCTTGATTCTCTGGGAAAGTAAATGAGAAAGGGCCATTGAGCTTTTTTTTTTGAGACAGGGTTTCTCTGTGTAGCTTTGGAGCCTGTCCTGGCACTCCTGGCACTCGCTCTGGAGACCAGGCTGGCCTCGAACTCATAGAGATCTATCTGTTTCTGCCTCCCAAGTGCTGGGATTAAAGGCGTGTGCCACCAACGCCCTGCCTTTTATTTTTTTGCCATTGGGCTTTTTAATTAGAAGGAAATTTTAAGTTTGGAGCCATCAATGTGAAAGACTTGGGGTGTGGCTTGGGATACAGTTCTTGTCTAGAGTGTACCAGGACCTGTGAGTGGTCCCTAACACTAGAAACATAAAACCCAATAGATGAGTCAATACAAGGTTTTCAACTTTATCAAAGCAAATATATTATAGCCTCTATGTGTCTACCTTATGAAATTTCATAGTTATACTAATAAACATACATTGTGGTTTTAAAAAGGCTCTTTGGAATTATGCATTGAACTTGAGAAAGAATGATTTTCAGTATGGGATAACATGCATATGATATATTCATAAATCTTACGCACAGGGCAGTGTATGGCCTCCATATATTTACCCCTGTGCAGCTACCATTCAGATCCGGAGAGCATATTTCTGCTTCCCAGAGTTCCTTGGACCTTCTCTCAGTCCATATAATATCACTCTACTTCCTGACTCTCTTCCCGGGCTGTGACTGCTTTGACATCTGTCACATTCAATCATGGCCAGCTTTTATATGGGTTCTGGAATTGAATTCAGATTTTCATGAGTTCACTGCAAGCTCTTTACCAGCTGAACAATCTCCCAGCCCTCAACTTTACATCCCCCCTAATTGAAAATAGATTTTTTCTCACATAGTGTATCCTGACTACAGTTTCCTCTCCCTCTACAGGATCCTGCCAGCTCCTGCCCGCCTCACCTTCCATCCAGATCTACTCCCTTTCTGTCTCTCATTAGAAAATAAACAGGCTTCTATGGTATAGTAGTAAAATGTAGTGTAATATATTATGACAAGACAAAAGTTAGCATCATGTAGAAATAGAACAAAACAAACAGATGGAAAAGAGCCCAAGAGAAGGCACAAGAAATAGAGAGCCACCCATTCTAACACTCAGAGATTCCATAAAAACACAAAGCTGGAAGTGAGAATGTATATGCAAATGACCTGTAGGGTAAAAAAAAAGAGAGACAAGAAAAATTATAAAAATAAAATAAAAACAATGTAATTTTCTTAAAAAGGAAAAGCTCTGATGTAACATTAGGAGACAAGGAACCTCCAAAGTGCTGTTGAGTTTGTTTTCTGTTGACCATCTACTGTTGGATCTGCAACCTATCCTTAGCAATTTGTTTCCATAGAGAGACTAAACACTTAAAGAAATATTCAATATCCTTAGTTATCAGGAAAATGCAACTCAAAACTACTTTGAGATTACATCTTATACTAATTAGAATGGCTAAGATCAATAAAACAAGTGACAGATCATATTAGCAAGGATGTGTAGTAAGAGGAACACTCATCCATTGCTGGTTGAAGTGCAGACTTGTACAGCCACTATGGAAATCAGTGTGGCAGTTCCTTAGAAAGATGGGAATTGATCTATCTCAAGATTCAGATATATTACAGTTGGGCATATACCCAAATGATGCTTCAATCTACCACAGAGCCACTTGTTCAACCATATTCATTGCTTCTCTATTCATAACAGCCAGAAATTGGGAACAACTTAGTTGTCTCTCAGCAAATGAATAGATAAAGAAAATGTGGAACACAGACACAATAGAATACTACTCAGCTTTTAAAAAAGAATAAAATTAGAAGATAAATGGATGGAACTAGAAAAAAATCATCCTGAGTGAGGTAACTTAGACCCAGAAATAGAATATAATATGCATTCACTTATCTGTGATTAGCTGTTAAGTCAATAATATCCAAACTACAATCCATAGAACCACAGAGTTAGGTATACAGTAAGGGACTCATGGAGGATATACATCTCCCTAGGAAAGGGAAATAGAATAGTTTTGGATGTGGGGAACCAGACTGGGGGGACTAAGTGGAGGGGGGGAGGGAAGAAAGAGATGAGGAGTTAAATATGGGAGGAGATAGCTAAAATTAAGTGCCATTTGAGGGGAAGTATGGAAACCTAAGAGAGCAAAAGCTTCCTAAAATATAAACATATATGAAGATAATCTAAATGAAATCATCAAATACTGGAGGAGAAAGAGCCCCAATTGGCCATCTCTTGTTACCAGATGAAGCTTTCAGTACTGGGATTGGGTTGCATCTAATTGAGATGTTGGCTGAAGGAGTCCATGGGTTGCCAAACAACCCAGGCTGTTGCCAAGACTATAGATTGCTTTCCACAAACTGATAGCAAGGCCCCGTTGCTGTAAACAACACCCACACAACTCATTAAACATGGAGATGCTGAGCAGGAGCCTACATAGCAGGAGCCTTCGCCCATACGGGCTAGAGACTTTGATACAGGAAGGTACTCTGCACGCTACCAAAAGAGAAACAAACACCATCCCAGCCATAAACTCTTGAATCTATAATCCATTCTCCTGCAGGATATACTTCATGCAATGGTGGCACAAAGCTTGTGGGAGTAACCAACCACTATCTGATTTGACTTAAGACTCACTTTAAGAGACAGAACCCATACTCATTGGGTTATCAAGCGCCAAAGTCTAGAAAGCCCAAGCACCAAATACTACTGGTCTTAAAAAAAAAAACAGAAAACAAACAAAACAAAACAAAAAAAAACAAAAAAAACGAAAACAGAAATGTATTGATAAAATGACTCCTAATGACATTCTGCTACACTCATAGATCAGTGCCTTGCTCAGCTGTCATCAGAGAAGCTTCCTCCTGCAGCAGGTGGGAAGAAATACAGAGACCCAAAGCCAGACATTATGCAGAGAGTGACCATGGAACACTCAGCCCTAAAAAGGGTGTCTCCATCAAATCCTCCTCTCAAGGCCCAGGGAACCTTGTTGAAGAGGAGACAGAAAAGAGTGTAAGAGCCAGAGGTAGTGGAAGACACAAAGAAAACATGGTCCTCTAAATCAAGAGGATCAACATACATGAACTCACATAGACCGAGGCAGCATGCACAGGGACTGCACAAGGAGGCAGCCAATGGGGTTCTAGAGCTGAAAGGAGACGTGGACACATACTCTCATCCCTAGCCCAGAAGCAATCTCCAATTGATAAGAACTTGCAAATGAAAATATAGTTTCCCTCAATTTTATATTTTTATGATGTCAGGGAAGATGTCTCACCCCATATCGAGACTCCCAAGAAGACCTCTCTGAAATCTGACTACAGTATGTGGTTGGCCCGGCTTCTTTCCAACTTCTCTCCTCCAATTACAAACTCACACCTTGGGTTTTATGACCAGATAGATATACAGTATCTAGTATGTATGTTCAGGCAAGGCAGGGTGGCCCTGAAGAAGTGATTCCTGTTACCTGCCCCTTTATGTGAAAATGGAAGCATGTTAGGAAATAGCTTGGTGTGATATTTTACCAGCCAGTGTGGCTTGTAGCAACATGCAGCCTGTTCTATGGTCTCATTTGAGAGCTGCCCTCGGATTTTATCTTAGGGAGACTAAGAAGGAGGTAGGTGTGTTCATATGTTGCCTATTGCCATAACAAATTGCTGGGCAATTTACGAAGTTCAGATATTTACTCAGTCCATGGCGCTGGAGGCTGAGAATGTTGGAAGTCACATGACCCAAAGGAGCAAGCTGACCAGAGAGTCCCTTTGATACTAGAGCTGCTCCAGTCATGGCCCTTGATCCGAAGAGCCACAGAAGCACACATGGACAGACTGCTCCATGTACCTCTCAGGGATCCCTTTTCTTCATGGTTCTGCAAATGGAAATTAAGTGTCTAACACACAGAGTTTTAGGAAGTGTATTCAAACCATAGCAAGAGGTCAGGAGGCCAAACTGAAGGAGACCGGGAGTCCCACCCTCTCTTTCACAATCCTATAAAATTCTCATGGCTTTTCAAAACTGTCAGCATCTATTATTTTTAACTCTTTAATGTAGAATTAAGCCTTGTCTTTCACGGAATCCAGGTCACCGGCTGTAGAGGGAAAACCAAATCTTGAGCAAAGGGGTCAGACTGAAAGCTTGGTTCTGATAATAATGAGAGGAAAGGATGATCTGGGCTGCCTGCTTCATCTTTCTGTCTCTGTAAGATGTACCAGTTTCACTAATGGGTCTCCTAACACCTCGGAGAGGTTTCAAAGGCAGAAAATTATAGACTCTATGAGACAGCTTATTTTATATCTCAAGGCTCTCCACACCCTTTTATTAATAAGTACTTGTAAGACAGGCTGTCTAATTCTTCTGGAGATTTCTGAATATCCTGTTTTGCTTTGGTGGGGCCGTGCCAAGTGCCACTTCTGACTGTTGATGCTCGTGTTCCCTTCGAACCAAACATCTTGTCTTAAGGCATCCAGATGAGGTAATGCAGAATTGAGATTCGAAGAGAGGATGAGGTAAAATGGCAGGCTTAAGCCTCCTACAAATCTAATACATTCATTGGGGAGGTGGACATGCTTCCTTAGGCTTAGCACATATACCACTCATCCTGTGTATGTGTGCAAATGTGTATACCCATCTGTCTGTGTAAGTATAAGGGTACTTCTTCCCCCTTCTCTCTTTGTTTCTCTGTCTCTGTCCTCCCCTTCCTCTCTCTGTCTCTGTCTCTGTCTCTGTCTCTGTCTCTCTCTCTCTCTCTCTCTCTCTCTCTCTCTCTCTGTGTGTGTGTGTGTGTGTGTGTGTGTGTGTGTGTGTAGGGGGAGCATCATAGGTAGGCTTTTCCTGTCTGCACTGTAGACAAATGGGATTAACACTTCTAGGGCGTTTTATGGCTCTTTAGTTACACATTTTTCTTGTTTTGCTACCTTCCTGAAAACAAACTGTATCAGAGCCCAATTGCTGCTGTCAAAAATGACCACAAACTTAACAGTACACAATTGTTATTGTACAATTCTGGAAGTCAGAGTCCAAAATAGATCTCACTATTTTGTGTCCATGATATCATGTTTCTTTGTGGTGTTGTAGGGAGTCTTTTCCCATTCTTTCCAGTTTACTGCTTGTCTTTATACTTTGGTCATGGCCTTTTCTCTGTCTTGAACATTGGCAATGGGCCCTAAGTTACACCACTTAGACACTGACTCTTCTGTCTTCCTCTCTATATCTCAGGACCTTTTGTGACAACCCTGGTCCCACCCTTGGTCAGGATAACCTCCTTATTTTAAAGTCAGTTATTAGCACTCTTGCTTTCACCTGTGATCTTAATTCCTCTTTGCCATGTCACATACTGGAGTCATGTTCTGAAAATAAGGCCACCAACACCTTTGGGGTGTGTGTGATTAACCTGGATGTTTCCTGCATAAGCATATAGCAATTTTTGTCAGATGGAAAACAAGATAAGCTAACCATGATTAACATTTTCTGCTGAAAAACTTAAGTGGAGGTAAAAACAGCACCTTTCATATAAAAATTCACACCTCCGAACTAATGCAAAGTTAGGGAAGAACAGTAACATTCAATTATAGACAGGAAGGACACTATTTTTTTCTATGTATAGACCTGTGAGAATGATAAATTGTACAAGAGTGACGTGTATTTATGTGGGAAAGGTATGGGGCAGAGAGTGTGTATATATGGACAGTTGTTTGCTGGAGCTGGATCTCCTAGCTTGTGAGGGCCATTGTGTGCCTATATTTTCAAAAATTCATGTTCAGTGAGCTCATGTTCAGTGGTTTCAATGTAGCCACAGTGGGAGTATTTACACCGCAGAAATTGGCAAGTGCTTATTATAAGCCAGAGGTTTGTTTTCCCAGGAGAGCCCATTGTTAAATGCTAGCCAGAACACCGTTGGTATAGAGACTTTCTGTTTTCAGTCAGCGTTCACAGAGACACTGTACGGCATTACTGCACTTACAGCTGGGGGTGGGGGCAATCTCCAGGACTAGGCAGGGCAAACTTACCTATGACAAACATGGCAGTGCTACCTAGACTGTTCTAGTTATTAGAGAACAGCAGTATGGGCTGGATGAGGAGCTCATATGGACTGTCTGAACTCTTCTTTGTCTAGTAGAGTTTCTCATGCTTGGAATTTGCTTGTTGACATGGCTCTATTTGCAACTCTTTCCCTCTCCCAGAATGATCTTGCCCCTGTCCCTGCTCAGGTTTGCCTTGCCCCTCTGGCAGCTGTGAGATCACTTCCACCCAAATATCAGATGGCTGCTAAAATGAAGATTCCAAGGCCTTGTCACCGGATTCCAACTGAGGTCTGGGGTGGGCCCCCGTATCTGCATTATCAACAACCACGTTGATTCTTGTCCTAGTCAGCTCTAACTGTTACACTTGATACAGGGAAGAGTCACCTGAGAAGGCAGTCTCAGTTGAGGGATTACGCATATCAGACTGGTTTACATACATGTTTTAGGGGGACTGTCTTAATTGTTAATTGATGTACGAGGGCCCAGCGCACTCTGGGTGGCACCATATCCTGGGCAAGTGGTCTTGGCCTGTGTATAAAACTAGGTAAGCATGGGTCTGTAAGCAAGCCAGTAAGCATCATTCTCTCATGGTCTCTGCTTCAAGTTCCTGATTGGGTTCCTGCCTTGATTTCCTTTAATGATGGACTATGACCTGTAAGATGAAATAAATTCATTCCTCCTCTAAGTTGGTTTTGTCCAGAGTGTTTTATCACAACAATAGGATGAAACTTTTGAAGCCAAAAGCCAACCCTAACCTTTTCCTTCTTGTCAGCTGATTTCCCTCAGGTTATTTGTCACTGCTACAGAAATTATTATTACTAGATTTCTAAAATCCTGAGGTTAAAGCCTCATGGGTCACAAGACTAACCCAGTCTGGAAGCTTCTGGAAGGCCCTATGGGGCAAACATCTGTTGCATTTTGTCCATATTCTGTGAGTTTTCAGTTGGGAAAGAGCAGAGTAACGAGAAAGAAATATGGATCCTAGTCTCTAGGGTGGTGGTTCTCAACCTTCCCAATGCTGGGACCCTTTAATACAGTTCCTCATGCTGTGCTGACTCCTCAACCATAAAATTATTTTGTTGCTATTTCATAACTAATGTTGCTACTGTTATGAGTCGTAATATAAATATCTGATATGCAGGATGTCTGATATATGACCTCTGTGAAGGGGTCATTTGACCCCTAAAGGGGTCGTTACCCATGGGTTGAGAACCACTGCTCTAGGGGATTTTCCCATTTTCATCTGGCAGGCAAAGTTTATGATGAGTTTGTTCTCAACTGGGTGCCGATTACCACACTCCCTGTTGCTGGGAGGAAAGGACGGTCGGATGCAAATGTTACCAGATGGAAATGTGGAAATTCACAGATAGTGGGTCCTCTTAGGCTCCACAGTCTCAAGAGTCTGGACCATCAGGAGGAACTTCACTCACCACGGCTGTGCTTCCTGGTTGTTGTCCAGACTAAACCTCCCAGTCACAGACAATATCTTCAGAAAGGAGGACTTGGTCTTTAATGAGCCCAACCAACTTGTTTTTCAACTGCAAACCACTTGGACTGCAGCAATTTTCTTAGCAGGAAAAATTTGAGTTGGCCATGTGGTTTCTAGCTCTACTCCGTTCTGTCTTCGTTTTACACACAGAATATTTGGACTCAGCTTGCCTTTCTTTAAAACTATGGTCCAAATTAATTTATACTGACTTGATTCAAAGGAGAGAGAAATTGCTACCTTTAAGAGTTTTTGACCTCAAATTCTCTGATATTTGAGACATTTAAAAAAAGATTTCCTAGGATACAATTCTTCAGTAGCATGGAGGTAAATTTTAAGTGAAGGAAAAGAGTAATGAAAAATTTAATATAAAGACTGTAATTTTCTAAAGATGTCTGTTCCTTATTAAGATCAAGTGCGTGTCAATCATCTTATATTTCTGGACTATTATGGGTTTGGGGGAATATCCTTGGGTTGTGGGAAGTATACTGAATGTCTTTCCATGTGTAAAACCTTTTCCCCAGTGCAATCATTTTTTCTAGTTCAATAAACATATTAAAATGAGACAAATGAAGCATTTCCTATATATCATTAACATAATTAATATGGGTTATTTAATTAAAAATTACATAGCTGTTAGGCTTGCAGCCTAGCCCCATCTGTGTGAGTCATTGCTTTTTTCTCATAGAGAATAAAATGATTCGTCTTCGATACTATATAAATAGTTATGAGAGCCTGGCGGTGGTGGCACACTCCTTTAATCCCAGCATTCAAGAGGCAGAGGC
This sequence comes from Cricetulus griseus, assembly GCF_003668045.3. NCBI lineage: Eukaryota > Metazoa > Chordata > Mammalia > Rodentia > Cricetidae > Cricetulus > Cricetulus griseus. Next base: position 280,109,505 of record NC_048595.1, on the reverse strand, counting down.
AGGCTACATAGGGAAACCCTGTCTCGAGAAACAAACAAACAAACAAAAAGATAAAGAGTTTCGAGAGTCAAACACAATGCTAGGTGTGAAGGAGTTTCATCAGAGAATAAGATCAAAATTAATACAGTTTACATTGATAATCACACACTGACAGAATTCTCTACCCAAGTATAATGTTTCAGTCTTCTGCTTCAGATTGAGTTTGACTCATTTCAATCCCCTCAAGCATTCTTGCTAGAATTACCGACCAGCTGCTTGAGACAAAAGCACCATATTCCGTTCGGAGAACAACCACAGTGTCTTTGTTTGGAGATGAAGATTGTCAAGATGTTTCCTCTCCTTCCACTTTCTTGTTCTTTTTGAAACATGCATTTTTCTTAGCATTGTGGAAGCCTAGCAGCCCAATGTGGGCTGATCACAGAGTTGAAGGAACAGCTGGGTATACTTCCTGTGTGCCGAGGTGGAGGGCTTTAGTCACACTGGCCCTTAACAGCCACAGAAAGAGGGCCTCATGGTGTTTCACTTTCCCTCCCCTTTCTCCTCGCTTTTTCTCTCTTTTGAAGTGAACCTAATTTTTTTTTTTGGGGGGGGGGCGGAGAGGCTCAGAAATAAGAATGGTCTCAAGAAACAGTCATCTAGAGTCCTTTTCCAAATTTCAGATCTGACATTAAGAGAGGCAATTCTAAATTGAAAGATGGTTTTCTAGTTTCTTAAAAGCCTGCTTTCCCTTTGTCCCTTGCTCACTCACTCAGTGACTTTGCACAGATATGCTAAAGCCTAAGGATTGCTGAAAGAAGAAAGAAATTGCATAATTGTATTATCTAATAAACTAAAATATAAGCACTTCAAGATAAATAGATTTATTAAACATATACCATGTCAATTATGTATTTTCCTTGTTCACAGAAGTGCTAGGTGTGGTGAGAAGTGGTAAATGTGGAGAAGCACTAGGATGCAAAACGTGCATTTTCACATCAGAGACAGCATCTACTAAAACCTTTCCTAATTTCTCTTATGTCTGACTATGTATGTACACACAGATGCACATTATCACACCAGAGACAGCCTCCACTAAAACTTTCCGAATTTCTCTTATTTCTGACTATGTATGTATACAAACTCACAAATCTGAGTGTTCTGCAATCACCTTAAAAAAGGAACCAAAAAACGAAAAGGTTATTTCTCACGATTTTGGAGGCTGGTAAATCCTAGGTCAAGGTGCAGGCAGATTTGGTTCCTGCTGAGAAGTGTCTCAGCTTGCAGAGGTAAGGCACTCTGGTGTCTCTCCTCACAGGGTCACTAATCTCATGATGGGACCCCCATCCTCTTGACTTCCTTTAGTCTAAGTACCTCCCAACGTCCAGTCTCCAAATACCAGCAGATCAAGGATTAGGATTTCAACATGGGGTTGGGGCGGGGGAATGATAATGTATTAAATCTATAACATCCTGTCCCTGAACTCATAAATGTCATGTTGTTCTTACATGCAAAATAGATTAATTCTACTTAAACAAACCTGAATGTCTCTACTCATTATAGTATCCACTTTAAAATCTGAAATTCAAAGTTCATCCAAGCGCTGTCTCTAAACCAGACACCATAACAATGTTTTGTAGATTGACCCTTGCACACTTTACATTTGACATCTTGTCAAGTATTCTTCCACAGTACAGTTCCCAGACTAAAGTAGGCATTGAACAAATATTTGCTGAATTAACAAGTTACTTTTATTGGATATATAATGTTCTAACATATGAAAATGCTGTAATGGATCACCATAATTCCTTCTCTTGTTCATGTTGAAATAGAACGATCGTGGGGTGGGGAGGTGAGTAAGACATTGCTCATATAAGTGTGGGTATACCTAGGAAGGGGGAGATTTGAAGAATACAAGAAACCATGTGGGGCTCTTTATAGAGGAAGGCCAGAAGAAAGTGGTATAGAACTTTTGGTAATGACCGTGACCTTCATGTCACCGAAAGGCTCTCACCCATCACTTGGAAGAACAAAGAGTCCCAACCTGAGTTGAGAAATGCTCCTGTTCCAGGTTAGCTTCGAACATTTGGAATACAAGCAACAGAAACCAGCTCAACCTGGTCAAGATGTGTAGCACATTGTGTTAGTGAGGCTGTTATTCACAGACTCACAGAAGATTCTGCGTCACTTTCTCATGGTGTCCCAGCTTTGCCGGCTGCTGTGGACTGCCTTTGTTCTCAGGCTAGCTCCCCCGGAGACCTTCAGGCAGCTGCTATCGATCATCAGCGCTTAGTGCTTTCTTGGTCACAACGAAGCAAGAAAAAGAATGAGAGAGGGTTTGGCAGAGCTCCAAAGATAAGGGAGTACTTTGTCTTGAAGTCTCCATCAAATCTCCTTTTTGTCTAGAAGTCTCCTGTGGGACTAGACGCTCCTATTCCGCAGTCAGTTACTGACAGGGTGAATGGGAGTGGGATCACCACGATGAACTCACACCAGCCTAGCCAAGAGGAAACAGTTGCTGATGTGTGTAATACATTTCCAAGTACCACGCAACCACAAATATGACAGCGATAGCATGGACTGAGCTCACAGTCTGTGTCTTGTCTAGATTAAGCTTGACTGAGATGCCTTCATTCCATGGTTTTGTCCTTTGTTCCATACAGCTTCTCTTCCTAGGACCAAAGGCCACTTCTCATGGTCACAGTGGCTCTTAGAACAAGTGAAAGCATGGTAGCCCAATTAAGACTTAATCACTGGTGTGGTGACACATGCCTTTAATCCTAGCACTTGGGAGGCAGAGGCAGGTGGATCTCTGTGAGTTCGAGGTCAGCCTGGTCTACAGAGCGAGTTCCAGGACAAAAAGAAGACTTAACTTTGGGAGTGACACATCATTATTTCTTCTGTCTCCTATGTGGCAAACTTTACAGTAAAGGTGGGGAGAAACATTCTGTCTGTGTGGTGGAGAAAATGGAATGATACTGTACAGCAAAGAATTGGGTGGTGCAAAGAGTGAGTGCAGCAAACACTGACATGGGGGTTAACTTCAAAGCAAAGGTCCAGCTATTTAATCAAGATAAATACTAATGTAATGCTTTAAAACTTTATTTATTGTGTGTATGACATAGGTATGTGTGCAAAGGTAGCTGTTGTGTGTGTCACTACACACATGTGGAAGGTGAAGATACATGTGGTCCTCTAAAAGAAACTGGGTCTCCCTTTCTTTGTTTGTTACTGCATAAACAAAGCTAGCTGGCCCCTCCGGGGAGTCTTTTGTCTCCCCCTCCCACCTCACAGGAGGAGAACTGGGATTACAGATGTGCACAGCTGTGTACAGATTTACATGATTCCTCAAGATTTGAACTTAGGCCCTCTCACTTGCGTGGCAAGCATGACTCACTGAGCCATCTCTCCATTCTAAAATAGAATATTTCTAAAATTCAAAAGTATATGCAGGAATTGTCATTAGTTTTTAAAAACATTTAAAAATGAATTACTTAGTCTACCATGGTTGGCCAGCTGCATGTCCATTTCCTAGTACTTCTATGTTCAGGTTTAGAAGAAACAAGAATACTCTTATGTGTTTGTTGTTTGTGTCGTCTTACATCAAGTATCTGGTTGTCCTGGTAGTCTCTCAAGCAAATGCCATCATGAGTTAGTTTTCTTGAGATGTTTTCAGAAAGAGGAAAGAAAGGAGAAAGAAAGAAAGAAAGAAAGAAAGAAAGAAAGAAAGAAAGAAGGAAAGAAAGAAAGAAAGAAGGAAAGAAAGAAAGAAAGAAAATGAGAAAATTGAGTTCCATTCAATGTTAGCTTAAGAACAGGCACAATTTCCAGGAAAATTAGTTTGTAAGTAGTACAATTGTTTTCATAATAGTGAGGCTGAGTTTCATAATGCTTTTAGAGTTTTTAATCCAGTACTTGTTTTGACAAAGTCCAGTGAAAGTTTTTCTGGAGCAGCCACAAGTTATGCCATGGGTGCTTAACTTTTTATAAATGAGATCGGCTTAGGAATTCAAGAGCATTTGTTCATGCCGGGAGATGGTTCTCCTGTCTCATTTGGTGAGTGACGTGTTAATCCTGGTACTGAGGATGTTGGCGGCAAGAAAGACTTCGAAGTTCACAGGACTCATGTGTGGAACTGCCCTAGCTGTTGCAGAATTAGACCTGGAATAATATTCAAGCAAACCAGGAGGAAAACATGACGGGATCTCAAATTTTGTCACGATTTCTTTCCTTAGTGTGAAATGCAAGAACCCAGAGTTATTTTCCTAACTGGGATTCATTCTGAGTCATGTGAAGGTGAAAACTACCTTCTACTGGACACCCTTCCCTCAACCCCTGCACCCATAGACTTATAGGAAGCAGGGATAGGGTGGATATGAGTAACAAACCAAGCAGAAATCTGTATCCTGTAGTGCATGGTGAGATGTGGCCAATATCCAGGGAACTGTTAGCTTTGGAGTGGTGTTCCTACGGTGTTTCACTGCGGAGTCATGGTCATTTAGAGTTAAGTAAGGGATGGAGAGAGCAGCACACCAACAGGAAGCCTTAGCTCAGTTAGGAATCAACTCACAGTGATATTTGCATCCAGAGGGATCGACTCACAGTGACAGCGTCTGCATCCAGTAGGATTAGCATGGAAACAGGAAGAGAAATCTGTCAGAAAAACTGTTGAGAACTGGAGACCAGTGCCATTTGAATATTGGTTTGAGCAAATGAGTTTACTCAGGAGAGTCAGAAACAAATCAGCAGCTTCAAAGACCTCTGTGGCAATACAGAAGACTCTTACTATTGATGTTGAGTTTTGTGTGTATTTGTGTCTATCTCTCTGTGTATGTAGTGTAGAGCATTGGCTACTCTTCTTGCTGCTGTGACCAAAAACTTGACAAGAAACCACTCTCTTAGTGGTTTAAGGGAGGATTTGCTTTGGCTCATGGCTTGAAGGTCCAATCCATCATGGTGCAGAAGGCTCAGGGTTAGGAATGGATTCTGGCTGTGGTGGGGAATTAGCGAGGCTGCCTATGCACACTTCAACAGTCTGGGAGGCAGAGCACAGAGAATGCTGGCATCCATGTGGCTTTCTCTTTTCCCCCTTAGACCATCCATGCCCCTAGCTCATGGAAAGATGCCACTCAGGAGCAGGGGTATGTCTTTCCTTCCACAGTAACTTCTCTCTGGAAACACCCGCACAGACACACCCAGAGCTGTGACTCCTATGTCTTTCCAAGTAGTATCCCACGGTCAGCCATCACTGGTTCCTGAGAATACAAGTTCCTGAGAATAATCCAGACTAGAGCAAAATACAGCAATAAAAGGGAAAGGCCAAAGTAAAGTCCATCATAGAGACATGAGGAAATATTCAACTTCTTCACAAATGTCTTCCTCAAAACCTGTGTTATACATGCAGCCTTAAGAGATGTAATTATGCCATTTCCTTGATTTAAGAAAGTTTGGTGAGTTCTTACTGGCTACAGACAAAAGTTTAGACTTCTCAGCATGCCATAAAATGTCCCTTGATACAGAACTAAATAGACAATTCTCAATAGAGGAATCTAAAATGGCTGAAAGACACCTAAGAAAGTGTTCAACATCCTTGGTCATCAGGGAAATGCAAATCAAAACAACTCTGAGATACCATCTTACTCCTGTCAGAATGGCCAAAAATCAAAAACACCAATGACAGTTTATGCTGGAGAGGATGTGGAGAAAGGGGAACACTTCGCCACTGCTGGTGGGAATGCCAACTTGTACAGTCACTTGGGAAATCAGTATGGCGACTCCTCAAGAAAATGGGAATGAGTCTACCACAAGATCCAGCAATTCCACTTCTAGGCATATACCCAAAAGAAGCACATTCATACAACAAAGACATCTGTTCAACGATGTTCATAGCTGCATTATTTGTAATAGCCAGAAACTGGAAGCAGCCTAGATGCCCCTCAACCGAAGAATGGATAAAGAAAATGCGGTACATTTACACAATGAAGTACCACTCAGCAGAAAAAAAACAATGGAATCTTGAAATTTGCAGGAAAATGGATGGAACTAGAAGAAACCATTCTGAGCAAGGTAACCCAATCACAAAAAGACAAACATGATATGTACTCACTCATATGTGGTTTTTAGACATAGAGTAAAGGATTACCAGCCTACAATCCACACTGCCAGAGAAACTAGTAAACAAGGAGGACTCTAAGAGACACAAACATTGTCCTCTGGAGAAGGGGAAAGGATAGCAATCCCCTGAGCAAACTGAGAGCATGGGAAGAGGGGGGAGGGAGCTATGAGAATGAGAAGGGAAGAAGAGGAAGGATGCAGAGGTCATGAGGGAGCAGAAAGGTTGAGTCAGGGGAAGAATAGAAGAAAGGATATGTGATAGGTAGGGTTTTAGTTGGTGGGGTGGTAGGGGAGGGAGAAGGGAACTGGGATTGTCATGTAAATCAATCTTGTTTCTAATTCAAAATTAAAAATGATTAAAAAATGCCCCTTGAAATCTGGTTCCACCCACCCTCACCCAACACTCATAATAAGTATTTCCTGAAGACCTTGCCTTTCCACTTCTGGATCTGAATACAATGGTACACGAGAGCCCCTCCCTACTCTGCCCCGCCCCCCATACTGTGACTTGTCAGGTCCTTTGTCATTCCCATGTCATCTCTTCCCCTTGTGCATTGGTTATGCTGCCTCTGCCTACAGTGTCCTTCCTGACCTTTGCTAGAGAACTCATCCTTCAAGACCCAGTTCATGTTAGCTCTGCACAAAGTCTTCCATCAGTGTCAAAGCAGAAATAATGACTCCTTTCTCTGTACAAATAGCTTGTAGTGTATATTTCAGAGACAGGACCCAAACATTGTCATTAAAAAAATTAAAATTACTCTCCCCCCTTTGAGTGCAGGGGTGTGCGGGTGAGGGAGGGTGGGCAGAGGGCTACCATATGCCTGAAGATGCATAGAAGGACAGTGGCTGGGAGGTGGGGAACACTACTGCTCCTTTGACAAGGGAGACAGACCCCCAGGCACATCACAACACAGACACATAGCAGTACAGCTGTGAGGGGAGCTGGTCTCATCAGGACGTCCCATGCCGTTTACAGAAGGTCTCTTGAAAATTCCTGATGTAGCTCACTGATGGCCTTCATTTCCCAGGGGTCACAGAAGGAGCTAGGGAAACCACAGCCTTCTGTAAATTTTAACGAGCAAGGTGGAATTTGTGTGAGTGCAGCACTCCTTATGGGCACCTTGGGAGAAAGTTTGTGATAGCCAGCAAGGGAAACTCAGACATATCCAAGTTTTATGAACTCTAAATATGTGGAATGCTGAATTTAAAATACAGGGAAAGGCAGACAGGATTTGGAGGCTCGGGATTTGAGAAGAGAAAGCCCCGATACGGCCTGGTGCCCTTTGTACTGGAATCGTGGCTGTGTAAGTTCAGCAGGTCTGACTGAGCATGAGACATCCCTCCCCAGAGCAGCTCTCTGATAAACTCTACATCTGAAAGGAAGTCCTGGAACTGGTAACAGGAGCATGTGACCAAGATGTAGGCGAGTAAAGAGCTTGGAGAGCTTAAGAATCTCTTCCCAGAAACATACCCAGAATGCAGACAAACCCAGGTAAAGAACATTAGTACTTAGTCCTGTTCAACCAGATCAAAGATGTATGTTTGGGTGACTAGAGAGCCCAGGGTTGAGGACTTGAGCACTTGCCTCTCGCTCCCATATCCGGGAAAGGGTTATTTGCATCCTATCATTCAGGGTGGGTTGGATAAGATTAATGAAGTGATGTGTGGTAATCACTTGGAACAGAATCTGGGGAGGGTGTGACATGCCCCAAATCACCTGTGTCCTCCAATCTGTGCAAGGCAAATCCTGTTCAGGTCACAGGGAAATGATGCTGAAGCAGGGATGAAGTCCTACCTCTACTTGGGGTTTCACACTGAGGAGGGAGAGGTCAAGACCACTGTGAGAGTGAGGAACCTTATGGTATAGGATGGTGGTGGTGGGAGCTGATCAGAGACTAGAAAAGGGTCGGTTGGGAGAGCCAAGGAGCAGGAAAAGGATGACAGGAAGCAAGCTGATTGGACATAGGACTCTGAAAGTGAAGGCAGGGAGAGCAGAGAAAGCAGAACTCTAGCACTTTCTGTTGTTTTAATCTCGCTAGTCCACCGGAGAGCTTGAAGTGGTAAAAGGTGCAGCTATTTGAGAAGGGAAACCTGTTCTTCCATATCCGAACTGGCCATCCTGCCGAAGCCACCAGTCCTAGGCTTCCTGTGTTGGACTATCCACACTATTACCACTTAAAGGCCCAGGAGCATTTCTGTGGGCTTGGATTATTTGGACATTTTACTTAAAATTTAAAGTATCAGGGTCAAGCAGAAAGCAACACCGGACGTCTAAATTAGGGCTTTTAGGAAAAGCCTTTGCAAGTGAGCAACATGACTCTGTGGGTAAAGACAACTGCTGTTAATCCTTACAACCTGAATTCAATCCCTGAAACTGATAGCATGGAAAGAGAGAACCAACTCTCACAGATTGTCCTCTGACTTCCATATGCTTGCCATGGTATGCATACATATACACGTGCACACCACAAATAAATGTGAAAATTATATACATACATACCTTTTGCTTCAGTGATGCCAAGTAGATTGAAGAAGCCACCTTGGAACACTGGCACTTCCATTAGCTGTCAACTGTTAAATGCTACCCACCCGAGAAACACTGTACTATAAGTAGGCTCTGAAACACAACTGCCATTTTGGACCTGGTCATTGGCTTCACAGAGCAAATTTTCCAAAGCCTTCTCTAAGAGGTAGAGTAGGGATTTGGCCTCAGAGATCACTGTATCATTTCTGAAGTCTAAAGGACAGGCATAGGATGAATAAGCAGAGACAGTTGTGTGGCTTGGAGAGGAGCAGAACTGGGAACCCTCTGTGTCACCTCCTTTTCTCATTGCTGTGTTACAGTTCTGGACAGACTCACCTACCTTAAAGCCTGTCCCTTGTCTTGAAGACAGTGACCGGAATTTCAAGTGGTATTTCCAGAAAAGGAACTGATGCCTTAAGGAAGAGCCATCCATTACCTCTATCCAGGTCCATGTTTCAATTTCATTTCCTTTCATCAGCTCCTTCCCTTTGATGGTGTATTGCTGTGGAAACTATTAAGTAAGGTGAGATACTTGAAAGGGACTAGTTCAAGGGGCCCTGCTAAGAAGAGTCAGCTTCAAAGCCAGCCTTCTACTGTAATGGGATAATAATGTTGGCAATCAAAAGGCTGAAGATAACTCCACAAGGTAGAAGCACAGCCTATCCATGTATTATCTGAAGTTGCAGCAGCAGCAGCAGCACACATAAGGAAAAGGCTCAGATGAAGGGTCTTCTGTTTTGTAGGCTGTGGTGCTAGGGGCAGGGTTTGTACAAGCCTATTTCTGTTTCTTAGCACACACTCTCAGCCTCCTATAAACAAACATGATGCCTCCTCCAACATTCCTCATTACTTCTGACTGGCCTAATTGATCTGTGAAAATGAGATGACTTTAAGACCTGTCTTAGATTTTTCAAGCTATGCAAGATATATTGACAGTATAAATATTTTTATGTCACTATATATCTTAATGAAATAACATTCATGTCTGCAGAGTGTGTTGGCCTGGAAAGATCTATTTACCTAAATCAGGAAAAGTAACGGGCAGTGCTGGCAGCCCTTTGGCTTGTCATGATGCTGTGGTTGGACATAGACAAAAATTGTGCACAGGGATAGGTTTCTGTAAGGAGAGATTTAACCCCTGCCCTAATGTTATGAATCAGAACACAACTATTTCATATACTGGCCCAATACCAGGCTTGGTTAATTTCTCCTTTTAAATACCGAGCCAATATAGAGACACTGACAGAATTTCAGGTTCAGACTCTAATCTCAGGAAAGTTTAATTTATAGCAAAATGATTGAAGGACTGGGTTCCCAGGGCCAACACTTACGATTCTCTGCCTGGTAAACAAGATACTCTTGCTAATTCTCCAGTCTGAAAGGGGTATGTGTGGCCTCCATTCTTGAATAGTTTCCTTTGGAGCTGGGCATCATGTAGATTTGATGACCTCCTTGGAGCCAAATCTTGGATAAAAGATAGAACGGGAGAAAACGACACACCTTTCTTTCCCTTCTCCCTCCATACCTCTTTCTCGTGTGTGTGTGTGTGTGTGTGTGTGTGTGTGTGTCTGTGTGTGTGTGTGTCTGTGTGTCTGTGTGTGTGTCTGTGTCTGTGTGCCTGTGTGCACGTGCAGGAACATGTGTATGCACGTGACGCCAGACATCAAGCTTAGGTGTCATCTCTCGGGTGGTATCCACTATATGCTAAAAATTTTATTATTTTATTATTGTCTGTGTGTATATGTATGAATGGCAGTTGTGCACATGCCATGGTATGTATGTAGAGGTCAGAGGACAATTCCAGGGAGTAGATTCTCTTCTGCCACCTTGTAGGATCCGAGAATCTAACTGAGGTTGTCTGGCTTCCATGCAAACACCCCTGCCAGATGAGTCACCTTGCCAGCCTCACCTTGTTTTGTGAGACAGGTTTTCTCACTAGCCTGGAACTTGCCAATTAGGCTGGGTATCCAGACAGCCCTACAGGTCGCCAACTCTGCCTCCCCAGTGCTTGGGTTGCAAATATGACTTGCTTTTTCAGAACATGATATTCTGGAGGATTAAACTCAGATCCATGCTTTTGTCACAAGCAAGTTACCAACTGAGTAATTTCCTTTTCTTTAAATAGCCTAGCACCAGGAGGTAGCTTTGGATTTGGAAGCTTTGAGGTCCAAGGGAGAAGAGTTGCATTTTTTTTTTTTTTTTTTTTTGTCTTACTCTGTCATTCTCAAACACACATGGTGGAATATCCTCCATTTTCCCCTGGAAGTTCAATTGCAGGGGAAATACTTCTTTGGGGATCAGCTCTATCCAAACACAACTTCATGTATATTGCAACACTACACACCAAAAATAAATACAGGAACAAGTTTATTTACATTTTCAAGTGCTAATAGGCTTTAATTAGTTTACTTTCTATTGAGATTAGCATGTATTGATGTGGCCCAGGGTGATTACTTAAGTTTTTTATGCCTTAAGGGTATATTGTCATATTATATTATTATTCCAATAAAAATGAATCAAATGTGATAAAAATGCATATTGAGTCTATAGAACAGATATGACAAAGATATGGCTAAAATCCAAACATGTGTAATGGACAGGGAGAAGAGACATACCAAGCAGTGATGTTCCTATTACACAGATTGGTCTCCTAACAGCAGATAGGTTTTGTGGCAGGAGTTAGGGAAGAGCTTGCGGGAGACAGTGGAGGGTTTGGATCTTAAGGATCATGTTAGGGCCAAGAACAGCCCTTGATAGGCCTGGGATAGAATACACAGAACAAGAGTATGTTTCTAGTGGAAGGTGCATCTTTCCCAGCTCTTCCCGTGGCTCATTCAGGGGAGTGTGTTTATAAAAGCCACCATGAATGTGATTCGGTGGCCATATTGACCTATATGAGAAATCACAACCAGAATGAGTTTCTGGTGATTTGTGTTTTGAGGTCTCATATGTAGTCTTGCAGATTTGTAGTCAGGTCAAATTTGCTTTTTAACTCAATCCCCTAGTCATCACATTTCTACCCACTGTTTTGAAATAATGACTGGCAAGTGGAATTAATTTACAAGCACATTTTGAAGAAGTCCAAATTTAAACTATCTTTGTTCTTATCCAGCTTTCCTTCAAACATTTGTTGAATTGGTATTAGACAGAAAGAAGTATATATGTGATTATAACATATAATAGTACTTTAAAAACATTAAAATTATTTACACTATGGAAGATCAACACCCTCAGTGATTAAGATAGTGTGGTTAAGAAGCCACTATTTGAAACAAAAAGATGGCTGGGTATAGTGTGGCATTCCTGTAATCCTAACACGTAGGAGGCAGGCAGATCTCAATGAATTCTAGGCCAGTCTGATCTACATAGGCTCTGTCAAAAATAAAAGAGAAAACAAAACAGACAAATGAAAAGGGAAAGTCTTTTGTCTGTATATATTATCAAATACCAATATTAAACATAACCCCAAATTAATTGGTCTCATCTTCTTAGGTTACAACTAAAACTAATCATAATAAGTGAAAATTATTCCTCACTGTTGTTGGATTTTTCCTGGGGAAGCATGAACAAATGTCTGTTCACCTTAGATAGGGAACCCACAGCTGACAGAGAAATTTGAACCCACCCAAGTCCAGCTTCATCAAAAATCCCACCCTGGAAGCCATGACTCACAGGAGTTGACCCCCTGGAGCTCCTTGAATGGTTTGTAGACAACATTGTAGTCCATAGATTGTTCCCTCACCACCAACTGTTACTGCTCAGGTAGCCTCTGGGCAGGAGACTTATGAATCATGGTCCACATTTTTCGAGCTTGCTAAACCTTGTTTTATTTACTTCCTGAGTCTTACACGATTGTCTCTTCCCTCCAGGAAGTAATGTTTCACAATGCTCCCTCTAGTCGTCCAGCACCTACAACCTTTCTGCCTCGTCTGCGTAAATCCCAGGAGTGGGTGATGTAGATGGCTGATTATCTTTACCATGTACGGTTGATCATTCAGCCACTGTGCTGTGGCATCTTCTAGAGTTTGACAGGTTATGTGTGGGGGTCCTCTTTCTCTCTGGGCCACCAGGTCAGGAGGGAAAAGAGGCATATGGGGTGACAGAAAGCTTTGGCAGCCCACGAGCACAAATGGAGACAGCCCTCCAGGAGACAGATTTTGGTGAATCAGCTCAATTTTACCCCAGAGTATAAGGAATATGTAGGATTGGGGAGCCTGGGGACAAACTTTAATTTGCATTAAGTGGCACACTCCTATCACAAGGTCTAGTATGTGGCAGTTGGGTCCTATAGTTCTTCTCAGCAGGGATCTGTGCCAAGGGTCAAGATAAAGCTGAATCAGGCATCTGGTTTAGAGACAGCATTTAGATAAGGTCAGTCCTCCAGGCTCAGGGACATTCTCCAGATAAGTGTAGGTAGAGGGCAGGAAGTCTTGCTGGGGAGGGAGTGAGTTCCATAGTGCCAAGCTTAGAGAAAGCTGCTAGGCTTATGGTAAACTGTGACCTCTAACCAGCCAGCGATGTATTCCAAAAGTTAGGAGTTTCTGCTTACAAAAAAGGAAGTTTCCAGGGCCAAAGAGATGGCTCTGTAGTTAAGACTACGAGTTGCTCTTTCAGAGGACCTGGGTTTGATTCCTAGCACCCACATGGTAGCTCACAACCAACCATAACCCCAGTTCCAGAGATGAAATATCCTTTCTGACCTCCACAGGTGCCAGACACACATGTAGTATAGAATCATACACCTAGATAAAATGCTCATATGCATAAAATAAGATAAATAAACCTAAATTTTTTTTTAGAAAGTTTCCTTCTGTGGCTAGGGATAGAAGTGTCTAGAAGGCAGTTTGATAAGCCCCTAGTATTCATTTAACAAAATAATAGCAATTGCTTACCCATTTAGGCATATGACTTCCCCAGTCTTTGGCTCTTGTCCTGGCTTACACCATCAGATGTGGATTCCCAACTATTGAACTGACCTTAAGACCAATCAGAAAGCTGGGGCACTTAGGAGACAATCCAGTGGATAAGAATGTGCCAATGTGAGGGCCCGAGTTCAAATCCTTAGCACCCATGTAAAAAGCTGGGTATGGTGCACATGGATCCATAACCTCAGTGCTTTCAGGGGAAGAGATTCCAGCACTGATGGGGCTTGCTGACCCTCAGTCCAGTTGAGACTTTTTCTCAAGAGATTATGATGCTGCATGATATTAGATGTCCTCCTCTGTATGGCCATGCACCCACACTAGCATGTATTACACATATTCCTCATCTCTTGCCACACAGACTAAATTGAATAAGAAAGTGCCCCTTTGGTTGTACCTATTACAGTTGTGCCACTATTGCACCAGTGGCTTCCTCTTGCCTGGTATATTGCTTCTGTAGTGCACAGAGTCCACACCCAAGCAAGCCTGTTGGTAACAACTGTCCCCCAGAAGCCTATATGTTGCCTTCTGCCACTATGAAAGCCAGTCAGTAGTAAAGGAGATTGCAGCTCTGGCCCAGCTTGATATCCATGTCTTGTGGCTAAACTCTCTGGTGACTTTAGGAACAGGGACTTACCATCTAATTCTGGCATGAAACCAACTGCAACGGCAATGCCCTTTATTGTCTTTCGGGTCACAGGGGACCTCCCTGGACAACAACTCATAGGGAAGTGGCTAGTCCATGGTGTTGAGATTTTTATTCAATAACTTTATGGGTCTTGAGAATGCCCTTCTCTATTTTCACAGGGTAGCTGAGTTCAAATTCCTCAACTTATTTTTAGTGTTCTTCAAATGTTTCTTTTTTTTCAAAAGACTCAAGGGTTATATAATATAACCCTTTTAACAGAGAGTGGGCATAATCCCTGGAGGCCCACTGTTGTGTGCTTCAAGTAAGTGTCTGTTGATATTGGATAGCTAAGAGAATTTAAATCACTAATGTGGACAACGTCTAACACAGCATAAAAATTCCCATCACAGGTATAATTGCTTTGTAAAAAGAACAATGTTGGTTTCAGTGGCATGTATGGGGACCATTTAGCCCTCTACATTGTGGTAGTTTGAATATAACTGGCCCCCATAATCTCACAGGGAGTGAGGTGTGGCTTGTTGGAGTGGGTATGGTGTTGTTGGAGGAAATGTGTCACTGTGGGGCTGGCTTTGAGGTTTCCTATGCTCAGGATACCACCCAGTGTTTTAGTTGACTTACTGTTGCCTGAAAGATGTAGGATTATCAGCTCCAGTACCACGTCTGCCTTCGTGCTGCAGGACTAAATCTGTTTTACTTTATAAGGGTACCTGTAGTCACGGTGTCTTTTCACAGCAACAGAAACCCTAACTAAGACAATAATCCATAGTCATTTTCTCTCACCATCCTGTTTCCTCATCTTGGGGTATTGCTGCTGTTATAGTACTGTTGCACATCTGCTGTGTGACACTATTATTGCAAAGACAAGATCAAACATTTACTCAGCCCAGACTGGGAACCTATGACAGATCAAAGTACAGATACCACCAAAGTCCATGTTGGTGGACCAATGAGTTTTATTGGTCACAGGAATAAAGGAGGGGTTACTTATATGAGCACAAATAACTCAAAAGACAACTCAAAGCCCACCTTGGTAAGGGTGACAGATCACAAAATCTGGAAACCTGAAGTGCATTGTACTACCTATATGCAGCTCAACAGGTTGGATGGTATTCTTTCTAAATGGGCCCAGTTGCTCTGAGCTTCTTCCAGGCAACTTTGGCTGGTCTTCATTTCTTCTAGGCATTTCAGTTGGTCTCTGCTTCTTTTTTTGCAGCTTGGGCTCATCTGATAGTGAGTCTCAGCCAGCTTTACTGTTTACGTATCCATGGAGAAGGAGGGCGTAGTGAATCTGTTCAGATTCAGGGACTTCCTGGAACTATTTTGAGTGGCTTACTTCCCATCTTAATGAACTTCCCTGCAGGATGTTTCACCTCCCCTTAGATTGGAAGGGTTAGGAAATCCTGTTGTACCAACTCATTGTAAACATCCTTGTCAAAGAAGTTTCTTCCAAGAAGAAAGGTTTCACTCTTAGAGGAAACTACTATAGCAATATCTTCTTACAGTCTTGGCAGGGCTGGCCTGCTCTGCTCAGCCTGGCTCAGGCCCAAGGGGAGAAGAACCATGATTTAGCCTGCCTTGAATACCACTGGGACCAGCTTCCAGGTTCCAACAGGCTCTGGCTGGTGCTGTGGTCCTTGCCCTTCCATAAGTCATACTGAGCTGCTTCAAGAGCCTTGGGCTGGGTGAACAATCCTGCCCCCCAGAACACTTCGCAGCAGGGGAAAATATATATTGTATACTCAGAGGTGAAAAGTTCCCATCCCTAGGACAAACTTAATCCTTTTCACCTGTACTGTTTTATCATCTATGTCTTCTTTGAGCCATTTTTCAGGCTTTAAATCTTTTCAGAAGCCTCCTAGCATGACTCTAGCTCTCTGTTAATTTTTTTTTCTCTAGGAACTCTGGTTTGACATATTTACCTTCTAGTGACTTAGAGAGATCTCTTTGTTTGCTTTGTCTTTCTCTGCTACTCCTTTGATGTTTCATCACTTTGTGAGCCTGATTTACATGTCAGTCTAAATCATCTGGATCTTCTGGATCCTCTCCTACCATTATGGGGCTCAGAAGAGCCACTAAAGCCCCTGCTTAATCAATCAGGTTGTGTAGCTGTTGTCTTAAGAAGGGAGGAGCAGCAAGAGTAATTAGTTTCTCCAATTCTTTGGAACCTGACTGATCCCAGGTGCTTTCACGGACCACAGACTCACAAGCCAGACCACGAGAAGCTCTTTCCCTCCTTGTTTAAGTTTCCTCAGCTGAGTATAGTGCTACAACCCTGTAATCAGAGCACTTGGAAGGTGGTGGTAGGTGGATCAGAAGTTCAAGGCCAGCATCTGCTACATGAGACTGTTACAAAAAGCCAAAAGCAAATAAAGTAGTTTAGAAGCAGAACATTCCCATTTATCATAGTTTCCTCTCCTGGACCATTTAGTACCCTGTTTATATGATGCATTGTGAATTTCTCCTTCCTCTTTATTAATGATTGGACCCAAGCTATCTCCTATCAGTTCTACTTTGTTTTCTCTTTCTTCTTTCAGCCAATTTTTCCCCTTGCCTCTACGTTTTTGATACCAGGAAGGGCTGTTTATTACGAATATAACTAACGTATCTTCTCTTTCATCCTGCCAGCTTGAAGGAAAGGCAAGCCAACACCTCCATCTCATCCTCCCTTTCCCCCACCTTTTCTGCCAATCAGAGTTTAAAGAGGAGGGGGGCACCTGTTTGCCCCTTTTCTGTCATAATTTCCCCCTCTTAAATGGGCAAGTTCCTTCTGGGTAAAAAGCTTAGCCCCAGCTGCATGTCTCATTGCCCACAGCAAAGGTCACTTAGTTGGTGTGCTAGCATGCTTACAGGGCCTCTCCTAGTATTGCTGCTTTTAGGGATGACATTGTATTTTCTAGTTCACTGGCTACTTTAAGGATGTCACTACACTTGTAAGGCACACTTTATTCATCATGAAGGGATGCCACCTTATAGCATGTAAAGGATGACAGTCACTTTGGAATTCTCCCTAAGAATGGTCCACTCTCATATATCTCAGTCTTGGTTGCATGTTTTATTCTCTGTCCTAGGGAATATGCAACCCCCACTACAGCAAGGAGGTACATTCAATATATACTGGGAAAGTAGTCTATTGGGATCAACACTGCAGTCCCTCCCCCCTCAGAGGGATTAACCTCAGTCAAATGTCTTGTCACTTATCACAGGGGCCACACAACTTCTCACCAATGCATCTTTAGTTTTGTTGGTCCATGATGGGGCACCAATGGCATTTTACAATCTTTACTTTAGAGATGCGATCCAACATCTATTCACTCCAAATAGGTTGCCAGTGACAGATCAGACACTTCCACAAAAGTCTAGCTTGGTGAACCAATGAGTTTATTGGAGTTGCTTACAGTAGCATGAGTTAGGGGTTACTTACTGAGTAACCCAGAAGCAGCTGGATCACCAAAAAGTCCACCCTAGTATGTGTAACAGCTCATAAGAGCTTCATCCAAGACACTGCTTGCTGTGGAGTTCAAATTCAATGTGCAAAGTAGGTTTCATTCTGAGGCCTTGTCTCTTGGCTGATAGGGAGACACTTTCTCATCGCACTTTCATTTGACCTCCTTTTGTGCTCTAGTAGATGGAGGGAGAGCTAATAAGGGCATTAGCTCTATTGCGTTAAGACCCTATCCACCCATATGATCACATTTAATCTTAATTACCTCTAAAGAGGCCTTGTCTAATATTGGGGCTTCAACGTGAAAATTTAGAAAGCATTCAAGCCTTTGATCTGCATATATATGTTAAGTAAATTTATAGTCCTAATTATTTATATGGGTTAAAAATTCTCATTTGACTCTACCTTAGTCAAAAAGTAATGAAAAAAACCTCAACGGTTGAAGTTACTTATTATGTGGCATATAAATTATAATATAATAAAGGTAAAATAAAAAGTTATTGGAACAAATAGGAAAATGCAGGTGACAGTCTGAGCTTGAAGTGATTGAGGCTGTGATGCTACCATTGTGATTTTATGAGCATAATGATGATGCTATCCTATAGATTTACAGCACTTCAAATTTTGCTCTACCTGACTTTATCCACACTGGGATTCCAGAAGATCTCCATTTTGGATCTGTCTCTAGCCAGATGAGGACTTGAACAGAATGGCCTTGCCCCTGTGAGGACAAACCTGATACACTCCTATTTGAGTTACTTTTGCTTAGACCAAGAGCTCTGTAAAGGCAAGGAGTTATCTCGTTATGTTCAGCACTCTGTCCCTGGAGACTAGTTCAGTACCTGGCACATGATAGGAAGTGGTCAGTGAGGACTCACACCTTGTAAAACTGAGCCTTGAGGAGCACCAAGTTCAGGAGCTAACCCACTCTCTGTCAACACTATTTGAAACAAACAAACAAACAGGGATGAAATAAAGCCATTTGCAGAAACAGCCCCATAAAACGCAGAGTTTTCTGGCAATTACCAAGCTCACTAGAGAGAAGTGAATGGTTTTACCACCACACCATTTGTCTGTGATTTTCTTGTTAGAGCCTAGAGAGTGGCAGCACCTTAACCTACTGAGAACACTATGAATTCCTGATGCTTTCGTGGTGGTAAAGTTGTGGGTGGAGCCATGACCTGCTTATCAAATAGCTTAGTCTATATTACTTGGCCCAGGTGACCTCACCACATAATCCTGGTAAGTTGTGGTTGTGGCAGCTCCAGACAAGTGAAATAGAGTGGTCCTGGCATTAGCGTTCATTTGTTCATCAAGTGATCATATGACAGTTGTGCTGGTAACAGACATGCCAGACTCACTTGAAACACAAATGCCCAGGATGTTTGATGTATGCAGTGATTCCCTCCTGAGAGGGACTTGAGCTAGAGCCTGAGAAGTGGTTCCTTGATGGGTATCAGTTGGTAGGGTACTGACATTCCATAGCAGGTTGAACTAAGCTCTCTTCAAGATCTCGTAGACATTTCTTCCGCTGCTGTCTTCTCTACTGAACCGACCATCTGGATGTGAGTTTTACAGCTAAGATTAGATATTCCTTCCATCTCATCTCTGGTCAGTGCATGGCTTTCAAGACACACATTAAAGAAGTAACAACATTTTGGCTGGATCATGTAGGGTACTTTAGTCTACATAGGTAAGCAAAGAAGGTTCCTTGGAACAGGAGGCCTGGCTATGCTTGTATCACCTAGGGAAAGTAAAAAAGGCCATTTGAGTTGTATGAGAAGATGGGACTGTGCCAACATCCAGGCTACAGGTCTTGTCACTCAGGACCTCTTCTCGGAGTCAGAATTACTCAGGTCACAAATGTTTTGTGGGAATTGCTAGAGACTGTTGTGAATGATAGCTTCCCTTGAAAGGGGTGGGGAGTCCTGATGTCTTGTCACTCTGGGGGCCTCTGACTAGCCACTGTCCTTGCTTAACATTATGTCACTGGACCAGGCCAGGCGGATGAGTCTTAAATGAATTAAGTTTGAAGCCTGTTAGTTAGTGCCTTATGCAGATGGAGCTAGGTTTGGTATCCCAGACAGAAAAGCACACCTTGTGACTCCCCACTGAAGAGCAAAGTGGAATGTAGAAGGTAGTGGAGAGGAGATCCAGATGTCAGAGACAGGAAATGGAAACTTTTAGAGACATGAAGGGGTCTTAGAAATTCCCAAGTTCATGGTTGTTCGCTTTCATCCTTGTGGACATCCATGGGAGTGAACATCACTGCTCATCTCTGAGGCCACGGTGCCTGGTTTACCGTGATGCTCCCGCAGTGTGAGAAGTTGACTGTCATGTGTGAGGCCTGGAGGTATGGAACACCAGGCATTGAGGTGAACTCTGTGGTGGAAGGTAGAGAGCCTCGGTTATTATAGAGTGGCACCCTGGAAGCCACTGAAGAATGTATGAACAGAAGTGCAGGACTGCCTGTCTCCCAACTCTAGCCAAGGATGGGCCCAGCGTCCCACTCTGGCTGTTCTATGGTGTCAGAATGTCATTGGCTGTTCTGGGAGGGTGATTTGAGGAAGAGTAGGACAGCTGGGCAGATGCAATTCCTCAGAGGAAGTTGAGGATGGAGAGGAGAAAACGAACATGTGCTTCTAAGCGCATGGAAGCTGCCCTGAATCTTCTAGAAATTACTCAAGGATCTCACAAAAAGTGATGTTGGACTACCGTACACTTGGAGATAAGTAAAATAGAGCAAAAGTAAACTTTCTCAAAAACTGACATGAAGCAAAAGGAAAACCATGGCTCTCTGTCTCCTTAGTATTATTTTAAAAGCACCTTCCTGTGTTCGCATACATCTTATTATTCAAATGCCAAGAAATTCTATTTAGAAATCTCACTTCGTAGCACCCAACACAGCCCCCAGGAGGGATCTCAGTGCAAATAAATTAAAACATTTAACTGAGGTCAATTTAAAAAACAAAGGGAGTTGGGAAGATAAAGTATTTGGCTCTGCAGCAGCGTGTCGGATCAAGCATAATACAGCAAAATATCAGTCTTACGACAAAAGTCAAAGGAAAAGATTTTGCTCCAAATTGCTCCTGGCTGACTGGCCTCTGGGTTATTAATTCAAATGTCCCTCCTATTGGTGTTGTTAATGGCTTCAAGCAACTCTTGTCTCCTCTTATGCAAGGGGAAAATTGGACCCATTCCAAAGAAAACAGCAGTAGCAGAAGGAAGCCAACATTTGCAGCCTTGTTAGATAACTGCAGCTATTAATTTTCTTTAACCAAGTCCATTTCTACTTTTTTGAAGATATTTTTTATACTGCCTAAAACTACAAATTAGACATTCCTAATACTTGAAAGATTTCTAAATAAAAAAAGAACTTTCCAATTTAATTAGCATAGTTTCTTTTTATTCTGGACTTTTTTTTTTATCAGTGTAAGGCATGGAGAAAATAGAAGGAGACTCAGATGTAGTGATTGTTTTAAAATATAATATTTCCATTAGCCCTTTCATAGTTTTATACAACATATTTTGATCACTTTCACAGCCCTGCTACTCTGCCTCCAAACTTATCCTAGATTCATTCTTCTCTCTTCATCCCCTCCCAAATTTGTGTCTTCTTTAAAAAATGAAATCCATTGAGTATAGTTGGTCCTTTTTTACTCTTTGGGGGCCCACCACCAGCTCAGAAATAAATACATAGCGATTTATTTTTTACTTATCTTTGCGGGGCCTTAGTTTGGCTTGTTTTTTAGTCAGCTTTTCTTAATTTAAATTATCCCATCTACCTTTTGCCTCTGGACTTTTATCTTTTTCTGTTCTATTCTTTACTTCTTACTCCATGACATGCTGTGTAGCTGGGTGGTTGGCCCCTGGTATCTTCTCTCTTTCTCCTTTTCTTCTCTTCCCAGATTTCTCCTTCTATTATTTTCTCTGCCTGCCAAACTATCATTTCTCTTGCCTCACTATTGGCCGTTCAGCTCTTTATTAGACCATCAGGTGTTTTAGACAGGCAAAGTAACACAGCTTCACAGAGTTAAACAAATGTAACATAAAAGAATTCAACACATCTTTGCATCATTAAATAAATGTCCCACAGCATAAACAAATTTAACACATTTTCAACTAATACTTCACAACAATTAAGTTATGCTCATTGGTGTGGGGCCATCTGCTGGAGCACAGCCATCCTTCTAGAGGCCATACCTTTAAAGAAAACAGTGCTCTCTCCTTCAGACTCATCAACTCCCAATAGCTCCTCAGGGATGGGTGGAGGAGGCTCCTGAGTTTCTCCCTCATCCACGGTAGAATGTTGACTGGCTTTATCTTATGCAGCTCTTGTGCAGGCAAATATGTGGAGACTGAAAAAAATTACTACACTCGAGAGTGTATGCATGTGTGTGTGTGTGCACGCGCACATGTGTGAATGCTGTGGCATGTGTATGGAGGTCAGAGGTCAAGTGACAGAAATCAGCTCTCTTCTTTCACCATGTGGGTCCCAGAAACCAAACTCAGGTTCTCAGACTTGCCAGTAAATGCTGCTACCAGGTGAGCCATCGCTCAGCCTAAGTGTTTGTTCATTTGATTGATTTGTTCCCAGTTAGGGAGGAGGGATAAAGGATCATAAGGGCACAAGGGATACTGAAAGAATCCTTGAGAACAAGGAAGGGAAGTAGTCAGGAATGATTTGAAAAGAAATGCTAACAGGAACCTGACATGTTCTCAACTTGGAAACTACTTAGATCAAATTTTAAAATTTCAAAGATCTCCAAGTTCAGCCAGGTTCATATTGGAGCTCCATCTCTTGGATGCCATAACCCGTGCTTGATTATCTTGAATGGGGGTGACCTCATGGGACATTACATTTCTGGACTTTGATAATATTTAGGAAGAATTTCGTCTTGCGTTTTGTGTAGTGGTTATTTTTCTGTTTGGAGAGTGCCTTAATTCTTTCCTAATGTAACCATGACTTCTTTCAAGGTATAATCTGCTTTTCTCGACACAGCTCAAGTCAGACAAATTAGTCTAAATGGGTGTCCTGTTGTGGATACTCACATGTCTTAATCTTTCACTTCCCTAGGACAGTCAAGGAGCAAGCATGTGATGATGCATATCTATTAAAACTCATGCTCCTGGAACCTGGACTACGGCATCATTGACCTGACTGGGAAGGCTTTTATTCTAAAAGCAGTGGCAAGCAAGATGGCAAAGAAATTCCTGATACTAAGGGCTCCTGGGAGTCATGTATTGCCTGTGGGTCCTCAGCCTGGCTCCTGAGCAGTGAATAGATATGCTTAGGCTCCTCAGATAATCTTTGATCCTTAGAAAGGGTGATAATTGATACCATCTGCCACCTCCAGCTTTACCCTGGAGATCTACCTTCACTCTGCTGTTACACAAAGTCCATCTGATCCCCTTTCAATATAACCAATGTGCAAGACATCTATCTTGCTCCTCCTAAGATTTCCCTTCCTTGACTGAATATCATTTCCTTTGACACCTGCTCACTACTGTGGTTTACAGAGCCATCACCATCTTGTTTCCCTTGGCTTACAGCCCAGTTTATCAAGGTCCATGTTACTGTGTGGGATTGAAGCCATAATCTCCTCCTGGTGCTTTGACTAGTTCAGGTTATGGTCAGATGTCTCCTGGCCTTAGCCTGAATACTATTTATAATAACTGCAAACAGAACTTGCTTTCACTTCCAGTGAGTGTATGTTACACTCCTGACTCAGATTGAGTGACACACCATGGGCACTTCAAGAGCTGAACTAATGATTAATAATACCCTGCCTGGACTTTTTTCAGAATTCCTAGTCAAGTCACTCCATCCTGTATTTTCATAAATTGAATATATATATATATATATATATATATATGTGTGTGTGTGTGTGTGTGTGTGTGTGTGTGTGTGTGTGTGTGTCTATGTTTCTTTCTAAATCAACCCCTCATCCACACCAACTCCTCCTTCTGGGAGCTTTTAAGGAAAGGATGAGTTCCAGAGACCTTTGATTTTAATATTCTGGGTTTGAAATTCTCCAAGTACCAAGAGTTCACTTTATTTCATTTCCAGGTCTACAGATGTCATCAGGGGAAGCCAAGATTTTATCAGTCTGCTTTTTGGGGGGGTTGTATTATATCTTAATAATGTTATCTAAGGTCTTCTAGGTGAAAAGCTTCATGATAAGAGCTGTTGGTGAATCACAGGTATCTTGTTCAAAAACAGCATGTCTTTAGCAAGACATAAATGAAAACATAAATGACAAATGTGATGATTCTAAAAGAGAATAGAAAATACTCATAAATCAAAGTGGGGATTTTTGGGTTTTCATAAAGATGCACATAAAAGACAAACATTCAATATTTAAAATGCTAAAAAATGAATCATACAAGTCTAGAGTTGAGAGGCAGGACTTAGCCACATCTTTGCTGTTGCTTCTTGGGATTATGGCAAGGATGGGGTGATGAAAAATGACGTTACCACTATAGAGTGCTTGAAATGGATCATGCATTTGTTGTAGGTTAAGATCAGTTTGCAGTCTTGTGTTAGTTATATTTCCATCAGTGTGACACACATCCTTGAGATAAATCAAGGATGGAGAAAAGGACTTTTTTTTTTTTTAATGGCTCATGGTTTTAGTTTATAGTTGGTTGACTTTATTGCTTTTGGTCCTTGGGTGAGGTGGCATTTTGTTGAATAATAGTTGAACAAAACTATTATAATATCCAAGTTACAAAAAGAGGGAGGAGGGGCAGGGTCTGAATAACTCCCTCTGAGTCACACCTCCAATGACCCACCTTCCTTCCACTAGATTCCATCTCCTGAAGTTTCCCTTATCTCTCAATAGTGCCACCAACTGGGGTCCACGCCTTCCATACTTGAACCTGTGAAGGGATGTTCAAGATTCAATCTATAGAAATTCCAGAAAAAACATAAACAAACAATAGTATCTACAAAACAACCAAGTCGTGCTATTACAAAAGAAACCAGTGCTGATCAGCTGAAAACAATCCCTGTGAAAGAAATTTCATTTGAAGAATGTTCATTGTTCTGTGGGTCATTTGGTGTGATCATGTATGATTTGTGTTAGGCTGTGGTCTTGTGTTGGTGATACAGGGGCAACGTCACAACCTGGTTCTGATGAGTTTTATCATACAATGGATGAGACAGATGCACAGTTCTACCATGACATTTATGGGTGCCTATTAGACTGAGAGGTAAGAGCAGGTTCTTGGTCCCTGGCCAACTCTGTAGCCCATGAGATGAAGCCAGGTTGGTTGCTATTCTCTGGAGGTGAGACTTGGCAGGAGGAATACATCCATGGACATGAAGAGCAGGCATGGTCCTTTACTCTGTGTAAGGGCCAGTTGTTCACTGCTCCTTTGTTCCTTTTCTTTTCCAAAGCTGAGGAATTTCAATTAGAAGGAGAGGTGTGCGTGTCTTTCCCTCCCCCAAGATATTTGAGCTTCCTATGGAGCTCCAGAGACACCTTCTCAATTTTCTCCCACTTATCAACTTTCCAAAAGAGAGTTTCACACATGGTTTAAAAAGACCTATAATACAGGAGCTCCAACTCAGCTTACTTCAGTCCTTTTTCTTCTAAGAGAAATTAGATTCACATGCTTATTATGTCTTTGCTAGATCTCCAAGAAACTTGGGACAAGTCTCACTCAGCACCTGTAGCTCCTCCTGATCCTCCCAGCATCCCTTAGAACTTGTGGTTCCTCCCAGCTTTCCCAGAATCCCTTGGTACCTGTGGTTCCTCCTAGCTTTCCCAGCATTACTCAGTACCTGTGCCCCCTCCCAGCTTTTCCAGCATCCCTTTGTATCTGTAGCTCCTCCCAGTTCTTCCAGGATCCCTTGGTACCTGTGTCTTCTCCCAGCACTCCTCAGCTGTCCCCTACCTGAATCCTGCCCCTCCCAGAGGCTACGCTTCTATTTCTCTTCCCCCAGCCAGATACTACATAACTCAGCAATTGTGGCTAACCTGGACTTTTGGTCTCTAGGCCCAGGCTGCCTCTCCGTCTGCAACTCCTCTCTTGCTCACCCTCCCCATCTCTCCTCTCATGGTCTGGTTTAGTCTGCCAGCCATGTTCACCCTGGAATCATCCCTCTGCCTGCTTTCTCCCCTGTATCTACTATAAAATCCTCTCCATACTTTCTGGAGTAGTCATGTCTCCTCCTTTTATTTCATTTTTCATTCAGTATTATGTGTTAAGTGATTTCTTCAGACCATCAATGTTATAGAGAAAAGATAGCAAAAACAGTAAGCTTGTCTGGAGTGCCATTCTCAAATCAAGTTGAAAGTTAATTTGAAGGAAAATAAATATTAAAAAAATGATTTATACCTTTGTAGACAGTTTACAAAATGCAGTCAAGCATCTAATTCCATCATCGTATAACTGCAGATGGAGGCCTGCTTTTTACCACTTTTTCTAGTCTTTTTTAAGTCTTTGGCATTCAAGTGGTTACTGTTCAAGTTCAGAAGGCATGTGGTCATTAATCATCGTCTCCACCGCCCTTTCCATACACAGTAAAAGGGAGTCATTGTCTACAGTTCATTTTCACTTCTTAATGTTCCTCAGATACTAATGTAAAAGGCTTGCTAAAGCTTCAAGAGTAGTGTGGCCACCAAGGGTAGAGTTTAACTGTCCTGAAGACCAAGAGATTTGACTTCTAATCCTTGAAGAAGGTTGTCCTTCTGTATCAGTTGAAAATGGGCTGACATGCCCAGTGAGTGAGCCCCTCTCGTTTTTTGCTGTCTTGCCAAAAAAGTGTGTGAGTGTACTGAAGATCCAGGAGGAGAAGTGGCCTGCTTTCAGTTCTCCCAAAATGCTAGAGCAGCAATCAAACCATACCAAACATTTAATGCAATTTCCCAACCTTTCTTGTAAATGCCAGTGTGTTAACAGAGAGGCAGGACAAAAATAGAGTTTCGGTTCATCCCATGGCCTTGTAGGGTGAAGAGCTATAGAAATCATTCAACTTGCTGCATTCCCTGGGCTGTATGGATTGCAGCTGGTTAGAACAATTGATTAGCTTATCATTCAGGAAATGGAGCCAGCCATCACACGGATCAGGGAGCTTTGCTTCAATCCCCAGTTAGGGAAGTTGATACTTTTAATTTTAAAGTCTGCAGTCTTTGCCCCAGGGCACTTAATCTACCAAATGTCTATTGCTAATCTAAATCAAGCTGTAAACCAGTTCACCAGGCCTTTTAAGGCCCGAGGCTCAAGCCCCCTCATAATGGGGGGGGGGTGGGGAGCCGGAGATTTAGAGGCAGAGACAGAAAATCACAGCTCTGGGGTTTGTGAGGCTTCAGGAGTTTCCATGGGCCAATGCTTGTAAAGTGGGGGCAGCAGCATTTCATTGCTTCTGGTGAGGGAGTCGTGACAGGCACAGGGATGGGGCACATGCTACACACAGGGGTAGAAGATTCAGTGAAAAATTCAGACTTTGCATGCAGGGTGGAACTGTATGTAGAGATGCTGAATTTGGGGTTGTTGTTGGTGGTGTGTGTGTGTGTGTGTGTGTGTGTGTGTGTGTGTGTGTGTGTGTGCATGTGCCTGTGCACATATGTTGTCCTCAGGAATGCACGAACATCATCCACTCCTTTCAAAGTCTCTCACTGGGAACTGGGGTTCACCAATTAAGCAAGGCTGGCTGGCCAGTGAGCCCCAGGGATCCTCTTGTCTTTGCCTGCCCAGTACTGGGATTACAAATAAGCCTCACTTTGGCTTTCTTACATGGGTTCTGGGGCTCAGATTCAAGTCCTTATGTATGAAAGGCCCTGCTTTATTGACTGAGCTCTCTCTAGCTCCAATTGTTTCTTATTAATAGGTAATCCTAACTAACACAGCTGATTATAAGTCTCTTGCTTTGTTTAATTAATTTCATCAGTGTCATCCAGGGTGGTGTGTTTGGCCTGGAAGAGCAGAGAGGGAAGCTGGGATTTCATTACACAAAGTCTATTCAGCCAAACTTGAACCTTTTGGGCATTCAACTGAACTTGGAGCCAGGTTGTTTTTTTTTTTTTTTTTTTGGTTATTCTAACTTCTTACCCACTTACTGGGGAGGTATTTCCAGAGCTTAAAACCAGCCAGTGTTCTGAACAACTGTAACTAGAATTGGAGCGATTTGAAACTTGGCTTCAAGTAACTTGACCACTAAAAGAACAAATAGACCAACCCAAAAGCCCTCTCCCCCATGGTTTGAAAAAGGAGTTGCTATGACATGAGGGGCCCTTATAAGTATAAAATTTGGGCAGGGGTTGAGACTAGAGTCTTCCCAAACAGGAGAGGGGAGGAAAGGGTCTTCCTTGTAGGTCTATCTGTCTATCACTCCCACCAAACCCCCAAACCTCTGCTTCTTCAGAGCGCCACACAGCCAGACCTGCTCTCCATTCCCTGCTGACACTGTACAGGCTCCAGTCTCTCTCATGGGACAAAGCTGTGTAGCATTGATGTGGCTCAGAGTCCCCAGAAACCAAACAATCCCTTTGCCTGGGGATGACTACCTCACTTGGCAAAGGCAGGTTCTACAGGTGTCAGGGGAAAGGGAGTTGGTGTGGTCAAGTGTAGCAAAAACTTCCCCTGTTGCCAGCAAACACATGCAGGCACCCGCACACACTTTTTAAATGCTTGCTGAGTATTATGTACACAAAGCACACATTTTCTTTGTTAGCTGAAGCACATTGCCAGGGCAGGGTTTTGCTTTGCACAGTTGACAGTTTCACCTTTATTCTTATACGTGGTTTCTGACACCATGTACTTTTCCTCCCCGCTTGGTTTTGACATCTCTGCTGTTTTCTTCTTTTTATCTGTCTCTCTGTTCCCCTCCCATCCCTCACGATGCCTACCCTAAGGTTTCAGACAGCTGCCCTGCCAACGGCTCTCCCGGTGGATTCCTGTAAGAACACAAGCTTGAGTTTCATCCTTTTTAAAAGTCCCGTACGCACTAGCCTCTTTCCTCTTCTGCTTTATTACCAGCACCACTCTTTGCTGCCACCATTCTAAGGATCTCCCAAATTAACAAAAGGAATAGTTCTGTTTGGGGGTCAATGTGTCCTTCTCTCCTGTGCTTCTTTCAGCATAACATCTGTGTTGATTCTATGAACACATGAGTGCATGTAAACCACACACACACACACACACACACACACACACACACACACACACACACACACACACACTCCCGCTTCACTAATTGGCCATGGCTATCCTGGGGGTTTCTATGGTTCTTAAAGGCCAGTGCAATTGAATTGGCACTTAGGGACTCTTAAACTGAGCACATTTAAAAGGCTGATTTAGAAGGAGCTTTGACAAAGGCTCTTTTAATTATTTTTTTCCCCTGCTTTGCCAGTACTTACTGCTATGGCTGGTCAGAGCTGGGTCCCTGAGTCATTAGGGAGCAGAGCCATTAGGTGCTCCTGCTTACTTTGCAAATGTACCAGGCTTATCACGTAGAACTCTGTCTCCAGCTGGTTTAAAATGTAGGTGGTGCCAGTGGGTAGCAGCTGTTACAGGCTGTGGAGCCAGGAGACACTGCGACATCTCTTGGTGTGAGGAGGCTGGAGCCCAGCACCCTGTAGAGTATGCTGTTCCCTGCCTTTTCTACACACTGCCAGCCTCCTCATGGTTCCCCAGATGCCCACCCTCCCCTTGTCATCCAGATCCCAGGCAAGCTGAACACTGGCTTTCAACAGGAGGCCAAACTATTTAGTCACATTGCAAATAATGAATAATTCATACAGTTGTAATTCAAATGTTCATGGTGATGCATAATTCAAATGAAAAGTTGTTATTAGGAACGAGGAGCAAATGGATTCATTTCAGAGACTTTGTTTTTAAATTTCCAATTATTATTTTCCTTGGGTTTCAAGGCTGGGCCCACTTCTATTTTTGCAGCTGTTTTATCTGAATTGGCACTGGGCTCAATGGCTTCACGGCAGTGTCAATCAGATCAGGGAGGGCTATGCTTACAGCCTTCCACTCAATAAGATATGGACTGGCCTTTTTCATTCCTAGAGCTGAGGTCAGTGTGGATGTTCTCTTTATTCTCCCTCTAGGGCTATGAAGTCTCCTTCTCCAAGTATCCTAGCAGAATTTTAAAGACATATTAAGGGGAGTTGAAATCGCACACAAAGTAAAGAAACCAGTTCAAAGAATCTTCAGGTATCAACGCCCAGCAATAAGAGCTTTCCAGACATCCTCTGTCACCCTATCAATCACTTTAAATTCCATGACAAAACATTTTGCTTGAGCAGGTTGTCGTGGCTTTTAGGAAGAATGGCTGTGTCTTCCCCAACATCTGGAAAAGGCTCCTCAATGAAGCAAAAATGAGGATCATTGGAGTTTCATGAAAAGAGAAAGGTCTGTTGTGAGAAGGTCCTGCCTCCAGTGACAACATGTAAAAAACCAGTCCCTTGAAGGAATGCCCAGAGGTGACTCTCCTTCCCGAGGGCCCTTACCAGTGGCCTGGCATCACAGGAATGTGCGGTGTCTGCGAGTTGGGGGTAACATGATGCTCTTTCTCTGGAAGCCTGTATCAAGTGTTTTGGTTTCTCAGACTTGCTTACTGCTGGGACAAGCATCCAGACTGTGCACAAGCAAGCCATGCTCTTTGTATATACAAAACATGGTGCACTGTAAAGTTAGGGGGTCAGAGTTTCCTGAAGCAAGAAAGGAATGTAACTGAAAAAGGATCCTAGATGAAATGTATAAGTACCATAACTGACAGCCACAATCAATCCCCTAAGAACCTGTAGGAAAAACAGAGGAATTTACCTACCATTTCTGCTTTTTGTTATTGAGATAGCATAGCAAAAAAGTCTCTAATTCCACTACCAAGGTTGTTTATAAAATGTGAGCTTTGCTTTCTATAATATCCATGTCCTCATGGGGGGGAGGTGGGTGTCTACGCTCTCCCTTCTCACCCTTTTCAGTTGAGTCTGAAATCCCCAGATAAAGCTTGTTTAAAAAGCAGTGAAACCTTTAAAAATTAAAATAAATACTCTTAATGTCTATTCATCATTCTTCTGACCCATTTCTTCTTTTGAGTTTTAACTGCTGTGTTAATAATTTGTATGCTATATATGTTTGAATTTAGGAGTGTATGGATAGTCTTTTGCTATTTGAAACAGTAGCTTCCTGGGATTCAGTGACTAAAATGAATTATTCCAATACAAATGTACACTACTAGGAAAACTCTTAGAGCATCCTACAATTATTATTATTTTTTTTACACTTTCGTCTTCCAAAAAGAAATGGTGTTAAATGAGCAGATATTGATCTGTGGTAGGATTAAATGGTTAAAAGATCTGCCTGTCTACCTTAATCTCTACTTCCTGAAGAAAAGTCAACTAGAATGAAATGATATTTACCTGGAGAAGGTAGCAAATGTTCTTGTAGAGTCCTAAGACCAAGTCATCCAGCAGAAGTTCATCTATTGGTGTGAGTGTCATTCTCCAAGGATCTGAGGAATAGGGTACTGAGCCAAGCAGAGGGCTTCAGGATGCTTATGGCTACTAATGTTCATGCATGGCTGCCTCCCATCCTCATACACTCACAAATGGTTGTATCCAGCTACCACTCACACAAGTGGTCACACACACTCATACATATGTACTCACACACTCACTCACATGCACACTCACTTGTGTGTTCAAATACACACACACGCGCGCGCGCACACACACACACACACACACACACACACACCCCTTACACATACATTCACAGTAACATGGCCACATTCTTTGGAGTCCAAAAGAATTAAGCCATAGGCATCCCCACTAGTCTGTCACCTTCGTTTGGACTCAGCCTTAGTCCAGAGTCGTGCCTTTAGGTGCAGCTATTCTGTGTCCTGTACAGGGCACACTTGGCTTCCCACATGACCCCAGCCTTGGAGCCAGAGTCTCTAGAAGAAGAGCCTCCATCTTGCATGGTTAGAGTGAGCAATCCTATTATAATTGTATCCACATTCATTCTTTTACGCTCTGTGTGTGTGTGTGTGTGTGGGGGGGGGTGTCAGAGGACAATTTGTTCTCTCCCTCTACCTCATAGGTCTTAGGACTCAAACTCAGGCTATCAGGTTTGGCTTAAGTGCTTTTCCAGGCTGAACCATCTTGCTGATCCATGAGCCCAATTCAATTAGAACCCTGTGCATTCTGGGTGCTGTTTTGTTCTTGCAGTGACTTTTTTTTTGTGCTAGCTTGCTGTTCCATTCTAGCTTTGGGGCTTCTCAAAGGGAAGGCCTTGGGACAATTCAGCAGCTCCCTAGGCTGTCACCTGTTTATGCTTCTTGGACACAGAGTGCTTTGATCTTGGGTTCTTAGTGGTAATATTGAGCTTGGTTTTGCTGTTATTTTGGTTGTTTTTTTATTTTTAGTTATTATTTTTTTTGGGAATATCTGTCATCTTATTTCTCTCTAATATTTAGACACCAGGACTACCTAGCAATAGAACATACTTTCACAAATAAAAGGCAGTGGGAGGATAAGCTGCTTTTAATGGCTGCATGGTGAGTTTAGTGCTGGATGGGGTTTGTTTACAGTCCATTGTATTTACAAAGGCCTGCTGTTTTCAGCTAGGAGACAAGATTTCCATGAGTATCCCAACAGGGTGATTGATCTACAAGACATACAGAAGTCCCAGGGGAGGTCCCAAGTAGCTTGTCACCCTGCTTTGTCTGAGTCATCCAGCTTGCCCTGTTCTTCTTGGTCTCCCTTTGGATCATATTAAAGAACTCTGCACTCTAGGGGAATTAGGAAAAGTTTGAAAAACGTCCCTTTGATCCATGTCTTCATATCATTGATGAATCCATATTCTTTTCCTTCTTCAATGTACAAATTGTATTAAGTTATGGTCAAATTTTAAAACATAGGCTATTAGCACTATATGTAATTGCCAGAAACTGGAAGCAGCCTAGATGCCCCTCAACTGAAGAATGGATAGAGAAAATGTGGTACATTTACACAATGGAGTACTACTCAGCAGAAAAAAACAATGGAATATTGAAATTTGCAGGAAAATGGATGGAACTAGAAGAAACCATTCTGATCAAGGTAACCCAATCACAAAAGACAAACATGATATTTACTCACTCATATGTGGATTTTAGACATAGAGTAAGGGATTACCAGCCTACAATCTACACTGCCAGAGAAACTAGTAAACAAGGAGGACCCTAAAAGAGACAAACTTTGTCCCCTGGAGAAGGGGAAAGGGTCACCATCCCCTGAGCAAATTGAGAACATGGGGAGAGAGGGGAGGGAGCTACGAGAATGAGAAGGGAAGAAAAGGAAGGATGCAGAGGTCATGAGGAAGCAGAAAGGTTGAGTCAGGTATAGATTAGAAGAAAGGGTATGTGATAGGTAGGGTTTTAGTTGGGGGGTGGTAGGGGAGGACAGGAGGGAGAAGGGAACTGGGATTGTCATGCAATTCAATCTTGTTTGTAATTCAAATAAAAAAAAGTCAAAAAAAAACATAGGCTATTGATGGCCTGGAAATAACCAAATGAAGGATTTATGTTCCTGTTGCCTACTTTTGGAATAATTGCAACTTTCCCATTCCCATTGCTTGGCATGTAAACCCTTAAACTAGCCTTTTCCCTTGTTCTTCTATTGAATGCCAATATACATAGTGAATTACAATGCCAAGTCTATTTTAGCTGAAAATGTCATCTTAAGGAACAATATTACTAGAAATTAGAAGCACTTGACCAAAACACAAATTCCAGAAAGAGACCAATTAACCCCAATGTCTTTCATATACATAGAACTGAAAAATTGCCAGGGCAACATACGCTATTAATTACACTGACAAGTTGGAAGAAATTATGTCCGTAGGAGAAAATACCTTAATTCCTTTGTCAGTTCTCCTCTTTCTTTGTCAATAGTCTGCTTAACTCCCACATAAAGGTATGCGGGACAGCACTAATCAGTGTATCAACCTGTCCATGGTTTAACAGGCCAGGCAAAGCATATTCTTATCCTGCCACTTGAGAACTGGTTTCTTCCTGTTTCTCTTTTGTTCCGGGAGACTTTTTTGTATTCTCCCTTACCTCATGTGGCCGTGGAGGTTGGCATGTGTTCCTGGACGGGCACCAGACTCTGACAGGATGAATATTTCCTACGTGTAATCCGAGCAGGAATCACAGCAAGTGGCATGTAAGTTACCCTAAACGGGGATTACCTGGAGTGAAAGGAAAACAGGATCCATCATTTCAGAGTTCAGCCCAGGAGCCGCCGATCCACTTGTCAACCTTTGACAGTCCAGATGGGAAAATTTACGGGGAAAATCTGTGCAATTTACTTGATCCAGCAAAATAGGTTTTGAACTTTCAGAGAGGAAAAATTAATGAATCTTTGTTTTAAAAAAATACAGTGTCTATTCTACAAAAGGGAGACGTTGGGCCGTCTTCCAAAATGATTTGGTCACCAGTGTAAGATAATACTTAAATGCAATTAGCAACTTGTACCATGTAAAGTGAGTGCCAGAAATACATGATTACATCTTGTTCATTATCACCTTTCCCAGCTCACGAGCTGCCATCAACATCATTTTCTTCCAAGGGCAACTGTAGTTACTGCAGAGAGAACTGTCTAGGTATATTTAACTTTGGGGATGGATCCAACACACCACTGTAAACATATTCTTTTCTCTGCTTCCCATATCTGAATAGGCTGGGCCTTGGCTGGTGTACGCTCTACATATCTGGCTGCAAACAGGTTGCCAGGAGCCAAACAATGTGGTACCTAATTTCAGCATTCACTTAAGTAAAATTATTTATGACCATCTGGAAGGTGGTTTTTGTTTTTTCTTTTTTTCCTTCCTTTTTCTAAAGGCAATGCGTCATCTCAGATCAATTGAAGGAATATTTGCATTTAGGCTCAGTTACCGATGCATTTGAAATATGGAATTGATGTTTTAAACTAAGTAAGGGTTTTGAAAACATCATTAAATCACCTTCTCAGGAGGTGATATTGCTTAACATTTTTTTGTTGTTGTTCCCTCATCAAGTGGTTGTCCTGGTTAGCTTTAACTATTATCTTGACACAGCCTAGAGTCTTGGGAGAGGAGAGGACAAGTGAGAGAACTTGCCTAGATCAGACTGAACATGTTTGTGTGGGAATTGTCTTCATTGTTAATTGGTGTAGGAGGGCCCTGTCCACTTTAGGCTGTATCATCCCTAGACAGATGGTCCTGAACTGTAACTATTGAGAAATAGAGAAGTAATATCTTCTTCTTATTTGTGTCTAGGTGCTATGGTTTGCATATGAAATGCCTCCTACAGGCTTTTGTGTTGAATACTTGGTCCACAGACATTGGTAAATTTGGGAGAGGGGCAGAATCTTTAGGAGGTGGAGCCTAGCTGGAGGAAGTAGTCTACTAGAAGTATGTCTTTGGGGCTACATCTTGTCTTGGCTTCTTCCTGTATTTCTCTGTGTTTCCTGTCTATCACGAGGTGAAGAAATCCCTCCAAATTCCCCTGCCACAGTGAAGTTCTGCCCATGTGAAACACAAGCAACACAAGGACAAAGCAACACACACACACACACACAGACAAACACACACATTCATGTACAATTTTATTATGAAGGATTAGCTCATGGGATTATGGAGACTAAGAAATCCCATAGTTTGCAAGCTACCCAATGGAGTAGTTGTAGTTCAAACCTAAAAGCCTGTAGCTGGGAGTGTAGATATCTAAGGACAAGAGAAGATAGATAGTCTGGCTCCATCAGAGAGTGATTCACCTTTCCCTTACCTTCTTGTTATCTTTGGACTTTGAACAGACTGATTTATGGCACTCCACTGTGGTGAGCAATCTTAATCTCTTCTGGAAATGTCCTCAGAGACACACAGAGAAGTAATGTTTTACCAGCTAGCTGAGCCTCCCTCAGCCTTGTTAGATTGACAAATGCAATTAATCATCACACATGCATTCATGTGGTCAAGAGAAGATGAGTAACTTCCCTCTAGTTGATAATGAGAATGGAAATGAGGAATGGCATATCAGCCTTTCTGAATACCAGACCTGGACTCAGATAGTTAGAAACTCACTTCTCTCCTGTCTTCATTTCAAGAACGTTCTAGTACTACCAACTCCACTCAGGCTTTATAAACAAATGTCTTCATATAAATACTGGAGATACTGTTTAATAAATTAAAAGATAACTAACTAAAAATAACTAAATTATTAGTTATTTTACTATGGGAGGGACAAGACCAAAAAATCAGGTCTTTGAGGAAATTCTATCTTGGTTGACCATAGAGATGACACTTGGGATACTTGCAACACCTAGAAGGGGTTAGTCATGAGGTCAAGACTATCTTATAATAAATAACATGGAGATTTTCTTTGCTTTTATTACCAGGTTGGCTTTAATAATAGTGATGTTGCAGCCGTGGATGGAGAGACTGAAAATGTTAAGAACAAGTCAAGGCAGTGGCACAAACTGTGTTAAGAAGTCATTGTGGTCTTCACTGTCGTCCACTTGCTTGTGAAATAGAGACAGTATCATTTAAGAGTGTGTCCAGGAAGCATTAAAAAACTGGTGAAGGGATCTTGATCCTCAGTTATAATTTTTATTTTCCTGGATATTTGGTCAAAAGAAGTATACATGTGACACAGTGCTGACAGACCCTGCATGTACAGGCATCAAGACAGGCTCAGGAAGGCAGCAAGCTGTTGCTGAGTGTTGAGCTTAGCTGGCTGATTTTTCAGCAACAGCACTTTATTTGAATGATGCTTAACAGGTGAGCTGTCACCTGGATAGGTTACAGATATTTTTTTTCCTGAAAATTCAAGAAATGAAATTGGCATTTCAAGGAACATAATGGACAGGATTTGTTGCCAATGATAAAATTTGAGTTTTCAAGTGAAAATGAGATGTTTAAAGAAGACAAATCTTCTACTGTGGTCTTGACAGCACCCCTAAACTCCAGAGCTTTTGGGATGAGATATGTAATGATATTAACAGACATACAATTGGGCAGGATCTTATATAATGAAATGTACCAGCATTTGAAAGATTCAGTGACTGAGCTTCTAAATGACTGGCACTTGATGTGACAGAATCATGGGTCCATGT
The DNA here is from genome assembly GCF_003668045.3 of Cricetulus griseus. Lineage (NCBI taxonomy): Eukaryota > Metazoa > Chordata > Mammalia > Rodentia > Cricetidae > Cricetulus > Cricetulus griseus. Next base: position 280,072,784 of record NC_048595.1, on the reverse strand, counting down.
GTGCTCAGAGCATAATACAGTTGTAGTGTAAGTGTGTCCCCTGAAGCCCATGTATGGGCAATAAGCCCAAGTGTAATAGTGTTGAGATGTAGGTCTTCATAAGAAGTTATTAAGAGCCCTCATGAATGTCATAGCATGGGGATGATTAGATATCTTCAGAGTAGCATGGTTTTTGTCTGTTGAGACAGGGTATTACATAGCCCAGGCCAGAGATGATCTTGAACTCTTGATCCTCTGGCCTTTCTGTTGAGTGCTGGTACTATAAGCTACCATTATATCTACTGTATACAGTGCTGGGGGTTGATTCCAGGACCCCATGCATGCTAGGCAAGTCCTCTATATACTGAATTATAGCCTAGTCCCAGAGAATAGGTTGTTATAAAAACAAAATCCATCAGAAGATGCTTCTGCCTTGATAATGGAAAGCTAGGAAAGCTTCCAGGACCATGAACCGAACTCTTGTTTGTAAATAACCAAGTCTCTCATATCCTGTTATCACAACATAAAATAGAGTATGACAATAGTCTAGTGGAGCTTAATACAGCAGAATACTAAAAGTTCATTGATAATGCATTCAGATTCTATTTGCGCTTAGCCTTACTAAAAAGAAACTACCACATATTAAATAGGGGTACAGCATTAAAAGACATCCATAAATATCTGAAAAGTTATGAAAATATTCTTCCTTTTTCTATTGACACATTTGTATAAGATTGGATTCTCTTTATATATTTCAACCCAAACAACCCATCACAGGGGACCAAATGCAGATGTGGCAGCCAAGCTGTCATCTGTCAAACCAGTCATGCAGATTTGTAGAACTATACATCCCATGTTGACTAACTTCCCCGCCCCCTTTGTGGCAATGCTGTTTTTGTACACATGTAATTGATTTATTAGCCTCAAGAATGTAAAGAAGTCCTGAGAATGAAAAAAGGAATGTGAAAACTGTTAATCTATGTGTTATAGTAAAGATCACTTGGAAAAACTATGCGGTGATTTGAGGAACAAGATGTAGAAGAGTTTCTTGAAACAAAAGTTAATCGTTTCTAGGACAGCACACCAATGCATTGCTGCCAGAGTGAACAAGAGGCAGATAGGAAATGCAGGCAATAGGAAGTAGCTGGTAATTTTGAAAATCAAAGATCACTTACATAGTGATCTCTTTGACTGATCACAAATACTTTTCCTAGCTCTCCATTCTTAAAAGCAGTGATTTAAGGAGCAGGGTTTTTTTTTTTCCCAAGAAATTAATTTAATTTTTTAAGGGTTAAAAGAACACTTTATTTCATGTATAGCAACATACTTTACATACTAAATAACACTATTGTACAGTGATCTAATATTTTTTGGTTTTAGTACTACACATTTTATTATTTTTGCTGTATTACATACATGTTTTGTGTATATTTCTTTCACCTTATACTAACTATGTAATTTCACAGGGTTTCTTTTCTTTGAATTAAAATATAAAGCTTTATTTCATGTACACATTAAGGACAGAACTAGGGTAATTAGCATATCGGTCTCCTTAACTTTGATCATTTTCTCCATTTCCTTGGTGTCTTCCATCAATTCTGGCTCTTACACTCTTTCCACCTCCTCTTCCATAGGGATTCTTGAACCCCCAAGACAGGGGGATGTCCCATTGTCTGGCTATGGGTCTCTGTATTTGTTCCCATCTGTTGCAGGAGGAAGCTGCTCCCATGATGGCTGAGCAAGGCACTGATCTATGATATAGCAGAATATCATTAGGAATCATTTTATTGCTACATTTTGTTTGTTTTTAGAACAATAGTATTTCCTTTTACCCTAGCTCTCAGAACTATCTAGTCTCAGGTTCTTGGTGTCTCAAGCAATGTTAGGTTTGGGTTCCATCTTGTGGAGTGGGCCTTAAGTCAAATCAGATATTGCTCAGTTACTCCCACAAGCCTTGTGTCATCATTGCACTAGCGTGTCCTGCAGGCAGGGCACCTCTATAGATCAAAGGGTTTGTAGCTGAGTTGGTGTCTATGTTTCTCCTTCAGCAGCATGGAGAGCAGCCTATAGTCTGGGCAGTAGTCTGGGTTGTTTGAGGATTTCCATGGGACCCCTCTGGCCAATATCTCAATTACATGTAACTCATTCCAGGTACTAGAAGTTTCATTTAGTGACAAGAGATGTACAGGTGAGGCTTTGTCTCTCCAGTTATTTGGCAATTTCATTTAAATCACCTTCAATTATGGATATATTTTAGGAACCTTTGCTTCCTAAAATTAGGTTTCTATACTACCCTCAAATGACCCTTAATTTTAGTTATCCCCGTATTCTGTCTCTACTTTATCCTATCATTTTGGATCCCCCATCATAGCTATCAATTTTATTTACCTTTTCAGGGGATATCTATCTGACCCCTCCCAGTCCTTTACTCTACACCTAACCTCTGTGACTTTTATGGATTGTAGCTAGGTTATCACTCATTTAACAGCTAATACCCACGTATAAGTGAATACATACTATATTTGTCTTTCTGGGTCTGGGTTGCCTCACTCAGGATTATTTTTCTAGTTCCATCCATTTACATGCTAATTTCATATCCATTCATCTAGATTGTTTCGAATTTCTGGCTATTATGAGTAGAGCAGCAATGACCATGGTTGAGCAAGTGTCTGTCTCTGTGGTGAGATGAAGCATCCTCTGGGTGTATGTCTGGGAGAGGTATCGCTGTGTAGATTGATTTCTGTCTTCCTGAGTAACTGCCACACTGACTTCCACAGTGGCTGTGCAATTTTTCACTCCCACCAGCAATGGATGAGGCTTTCCTGACTATATCCTTACCAGCATGAAGAGAAGATATACTCTTTCATGTTTGTCTGAAATGTTCTGTAAATATCTGTAAGGTCCGTTTGCTTTATGATGTTAGCTGGCCACAGCATTTGTCTGTCTAGTTTTTGTCTGGGTAACCTATCTATTGCGAGAGTGGGGTATTGAAGTCTCCCAATCTCAGTGTGTGAGTGTCAATATATGATTTAAGCTGTAGTAATGATTCTTTCATGAACTTGGGTGCCCTTGTATTTGGTCAGAGATGTTAAGAATTGCAATGTCCTCTTGGTGGATTTCTCCTTTGAAGGGTGCATACTGTCCTTCCCGATCTCTTCTGATTAGTTTTAGTTTGAAGTCTATTTTGTCAGATACTAAAATGGCTATGCCATCTTGCCTCTTAGGACCATTTGTTCCCATCCTTTTATCCTGAGATTGATGTCTAGCATAGGTGTTTAGGTGTGTTTCTTGGATGGATCCTATTTTTGTATCCATCTGTTAGTCTGTATGTTTTGAGGGGAATTGAGGTTGAGCTATATCAATGATCATTGCTTGTTGATTCATCTTATTTTTGTTGTATCTGTTGTTGTTGTTGTTGTTGTTGTTGTTGTTGGTGGTGGTGGTGGTGGTGGTGGTGGTGTGTGTGTGTGTGTCCCCTCTTTTGATTTTCTTGTCTGTGATTATTTATTCTTTGTGTTTTTTTCTGGTTGTGATTAACCTCTTCAGATTGGAGTTTTCCTTCTAGTGCCTTTGGTAGGGCTGGATTTATACATAGAAATTGTTTAAAATATGTTTTTTTTTAAAAAAATTATGGAATGTGTTTTTTTTCCATCTGTGGTGGTTGAAAGCTTTGCTGGGTATAGTCTGGGCTGACATTTGTGGTCTCTTAGAGTCTGGCAGATATCTATCTGTCCAGGCCCTAGTGGATTTTAGAGTCTCCATGGAGAAGTCAGGTGTAATTCTAATAGGTCTGCTTTTATATGCTACTTGATCTTTTCCCCTTGCAATTTTAATATTATTTCTTTGTTCTGTACATTTAGTGGTTTTATTATTATATGCCTAGAGGATGCTTTTTTCGGATCCAGTATATTAGGTGTTCTGTATGCTTCTTATACTTTCATAGGCATTTCCTTTGGGCGAGGGAAATTTTCTTCTGTGACTTTGTTGAAAATATTATCTGTGCCTTTGACCTGGTTTCTTCTCCTTCCTCTATTACTATCATACTTAGATCCAGTCTTTTCATATTGTTCCAGATTTCCTATATGTTTTGTGCAGGAATTTTTTTTTTAGATTTAACACATTTTTGTTCTATGCATCCATTTCTTCTCTCATGACTTCAATGCCTGATATTCTCTCTTCCATCTCTTGTATTCTGTGGTGAGGTTTGCCTCTGAGGTTCCTGTTTGAGTTCTTAAGTTTTTCATTTCCAGATTTCACTCAGATTGGGTTTTCTTTTCTTTTCTTTTTTTTGACTTTTTTTTTTATCATTTTTTTATTTGAATTAGAAACAAGATTGATTTACATGACAATCCCAGTTCCCTTTTCCCTCCCTTCCTCCCCTACCACCTCCCCAAATAAAACCCTACCTATCACGTACCCTTTCTTCTGTTCTTCACCTGACTCAACCTTTCTGCTCCCTCATGACCTCTGCATCCTTTCTTTTCTTCCCTTCTCATTCTCGTAGCTCCCTCCCCTCTCTTCCCATGCTCTCAATTTGCTCAGGGTATCGTGACCCTTTCCCCTTCTCCAGGGGACAAAGTTTGTCTCTTTTAGGGTCCTCCTTGTTTACTAGTTTCTCTGGCAGTGTAGATTGTAGGCTGGTAATCCCTTACTCTATGTCTAAAATCCACGTGTGAGTGAGTACATATCATGTTTGTCTTTTTGTGATTGGGTTACCTCCCTCAGAATGGTTTCTTCGAGTACCACCCATTTTCCTTCAAATTTCAAGATTCCATTGTTTTTATTCTGCTGAGTAGTACTCCATTGTGTAAATGTACCACATTTTCTCTATCCATTCTTCAGTTGAGGGGCATCTAGGCTGCTTCCAGTTTCTGGCTATTACAAATAGTGCTTCTATGAACATTGTTGAACAGATTTCTTTGTTGTATGAATGTGCTTCTTTTGGGTAAATGCCTAGGAGTGGAATTGCTGGATCTTGTGGTAGACTGATTCCCATTTTCTTGAGGAGTCACCATATTGATTTCCAAAGTGGCTGTACAAGTTGGCACTCCCACCGGCAGTGGAGAAGTATTCCCATTTCTCCACATCCTCTCCAGCATAAACTGTCATTGGTGTTATTGATTTTAGCTATTCTGACAGGAGTAAGATGGTATCTCAGAGTTGTTTTGATTTGCATTTCCCTGATGGCTAAGGGTGTTGAACATTTTCTTATGTGTCTTTCAGCCATTTTAGATTCCTCTATTGAGAAATGTCTATTTAGCTCTGTACCCCACTTTTTAATTGGATTGTTTGGTGTTTTGGAGACTAGCTTCTTGAGTTCTTTGTATATTTTGGAGATCAGCCCTCTGTCAGATGTGGGGTTGGTGAATATCTTTTCCCAGTCTCTGGGCTGCCGTTTGTCTTGCTGACTGTGTTCTTTGCCTTACAGAAGCTTCTCAGTTTCAGGATGTCCCATTTATCAATTGTTGATATCAGTGTTTGTGCTACTGGTGTAATGTTCAGGAAGCTGTCTCCTGTACCAATTAATTCAAGGGTATTTCCCACTTTATCTTCTAATAGGTTCAGTGTGGCTGGGTTTATGTTGAGGTCTTTGATCCATTTTGACTTAAGTTTTATGCAGAGTGAAAGGCTTGGGGTCTATCTGTAGTCTTCTACATGTCCGCATCCAGTTATGCCAGCACCATTTGTTGAAGATGTTCTCTTTTTTTCCAGCGTATATATTTGGATTGTTTGTCAAAAATCAGGTGTTCGTAGGTGTGTGGGGTTAATATCAGGGTTTTCAACACTATTCCATTGGTCTACCTGTCTATTTTTGTGCCAATACCAAGATGTTTTCAGGACTATAGCTCTGTAATAGAGCTTGAAGTCAGGGATGGTGATGCCTCCAGAAGTTCCTCTATTGTACAGGGTTGTTTTGGCTATCCTGGGTCTTTTGTTTCTCCATATAAAGTTGAGAATTGTTCTTTCAAGGTCTGTGAAGAATTGTGTTGGGATTTTGATGGGGATTGCATTGAATCTGTAGATTGCTTTTGGTACGATTGCCATTTTTACTATGTTGATCCTACCTATCCAAGAGCATGGTGGATCTTTCTATTTTCTGGTATCTTCTTTAATTTCTTTCTTTAGAGACTCAAAATTCTTATGGTACAGGTCTTTCACTTTTTTGGTTAGTGTTACCCCAAGGTATTTTATGTTGTTTGTGGCAATTGTAAAGGGTGATGTTTCTCTGATTTCTTTCTCCACAATGTATCATTGGTATATAGTAGGGCTACAGATTTTTTTGAGTTAATCTTGTATCCTGCCACTTTGCTGAAGGTGTTTATCAGCTGTAGGAGTTCTCTGGTAGAGCTTTTCTGGTCACTTATGTAGACTATCATATTGTCTGCAAATAGTGAAAGTTTGACTTCTTCCTTTCCGATTTGTATTCCCTTGATCTCCTTTTGTTGTCTTATTGCTCTAGCTAGAACTTCAAGGACAATATTGAAGAGGTATGGAGAGAGTGGACAGCCTTGTCTTGTCTCCGATTTTAGAGGAATTGCATTGAGTTTCTCTCCATTTATTTTGATGTTGGCTGTCAGCTTGCTGTATATTGCTTCTATCCCTGATTTCTCCAAAACCTTTATCATGAAGAGGTGTTGGATTTTGTCAAAGGCTTTTTCAGCATGTAGTGAGATGATCATGTGGTTTTTTTCCTCAGTCTGTTTATATGGTGGATTACATGATGGATTTTTCATATATTGAACAATCCTTGCATCCCTGGGATGAAGCCTACTTGATCATGGTGGATGATTTCTCTGATGTGTTCTTGGATTCGATTTGCCAGTATTTTATTGAGAATTTTTGCATCAATGTTCATGAGGGATATTGGTCTGTAGTTCTCTTTCTTAGTTGTATCCTTGTGAGGCTTGGGTATCAAGGTTATTGAAGCCTCATAAAAAGAGTTTGGCAATGACCCTTCTGCTTCTATTGTGTGGGTGGAATACTTTGAGCAGAATTGGTATTAGCTGTACCTTGAATTTTATTGATTCTATTTCTACTTTCAGGTCTTGAACTGTTTTATCCATTTCCTTCCACTGTTTGTGTATTCATAGATTTCTTTAAGGGATTTATTCATTTCTTCTTTAAGGATTTTCATCACTTTAATAAAAGCAATTTTAGCCTGGTGGTGGTAGTGGCACATGCCTTTAATTACAGCATCTGGGAGGCAGAGGCAGGTGGATCTCTGTGAGTTTAAAGCCAGCCTGGTCTACAGAGCTAGTTCCAGGACAGCTAGGTCTACACAGGGAAACCCTGTCTTGAAAAACCAAAAACAATAAAAAAATAAAGATAATTTTAAGGTCTTTTTCTTATGTTTCAGGTATGTTGCAATTCTCATGGCCTGCAGTGGGAGGATTGCTGGGCTCTGGTGGAGACATATTGTCCTGACTGTTATTGATTGCCTTTTTTGTACTTGCAAATAGGCATCTGGGTTTGGGATGATTGCAATTCTACATATTGATATTTGGTCTTGTCTTTGTTGGTGTATTTTTTCCCTTTGTTTCTGTTGCCCTCTCTGGTTCTTAGGAGGCTGTAGTGGGTATATGTTGTCTAGCAGGGAATTATTTTGGTTTTCTGGTAGATGTGGCCACTGGGAGTTCTGGGAAGAATGTACTTTTTGGTGTTGGGAGCTGGCACTTACGAATGGGGATGGGGTGGTGATGGCTAAGGAGGACTATAGGAGGGAAGAAAGCAAGGTGTTTACAGGATCTGCTTAGTCCTTTGGAAATGGGGGGTGGATAGAGAGTGAGTTTAAGGCCACATAGGTAGTTTGCTACAGAGCTGGGGATGAGATTGGGGGACTGAAATTGGAGGGGAGGAGTGAGAAAGAAGGGGAAACTTTCAATTTATAAAGCCCTTCTCCTTAAAAATAAATTTTAAAAAATTACCTTTTTTCAGTGGGTGGACAAATATATTCAGCAACTATTCCATGGCTCATTCATCTTAAACTAATGGCCACTAATTAAAAAGGAAAATATAGATTTTAAATGAGCAAACTCAACTGGAAACCCAGCAAGGACACTTTGTTGGCTTTCTAAGGTCCCCTGGGAAAGTTATTCAGTGTCTTAATGCTTACCTGCATTTCTTTATCTATAAAACAAGATAATAACACATGAGTTGTGTAAAGTGTGGCAGTGTGTACTTACAAACTTGACCCAGTGCTTGGCACACAAGTGTATGTGAACAAGTTAATCAAACACACTTGTGTGTGATTATGGTGGGTGGACTTGCCTCACTCAGATGAGAGGCTGTCTAAGAGTGAAGTTTCTGGGTCCCTGGCTTCTAGTGGCTTGGATTCTAGAAAGTTGTCTGTGTGGTCCTTTTGACCTTCTGGCTATTGCTGGTCTCCCATACCCCAGTAGCCCGCAGAGACAAAGTAACTAGCAACTGAGTAAGTGACAATGAAGGGAGGTTCATTAGGGAAAGATATGTGGACGAGAAAGAAAGATCACAAGTTTCCTGTACACTGTCTCTCTTTTTAAAATCTGGGTTTCGCTGGTAAGATGTTAGCGGTCTCTTTCTCGGCAGTCAGAGATTTTAATGGTATTCGAAGAAGCCTTCGGTTTCTGTTCTTTGCTCATTAGTGTACATTCCCCAGACCTCTCCATGGAGAAGTTCACCAAACAGACTCAGAGCTCAAGATCCTAAACCCTCTTTGTGGACACATTGGTTGTTTCCTGTCTCCGATACTTGATTTGCTGTGGAGGGTTAAACTGTCATGGGTCCATCTTCAATACAGCTCATGAAGAGAGTGTTGGACCAGACAGGGCATAGGTCTGCTCAGCAGGGGAACCAGTTAGCCTTTCTGAACCTCAGTCTTCTCATCTGCAGAAATCTAATGAAGTCCTTTCTTTCTGTTTTCATCTTGCCAGCTTGCAGCCTATGTATAAGGGGACAATCACTCTGGGAGCCCGGGCCCAGAGGTCAAGCTTGAACTAGTACCAGCTCAAGACTTGAACACTTAATTCTTCAAGCTTAATGCCACTCTTCCTTTAGTCTCTGTCCCATTGAATAGTTAATGCACATCAATCTTTTGTCTTGAATAAGCATTTTTAATAAATCCTTTTTTTCTCCCTGAATGAGTATTAGTCCTTTTTTTCCTGAGTAAATATAAAACATGTGGGATGTTATGTTGGCCTTCTGTAAGAATAAATGGCTCCATGCTGCCCAAACCAATGTATCCCAGGGCCAAATTTACCACAAAGAGTTTTTCTAGGGAGTGTCAGACAGAGGCCAGTGAGGCTGTGATTGGCTTCCTAGTCTTTCGCAAATGGTTTATTTAGAGAAGAACCCAAGTAAGCAAGTTAACATGATGCATATCCTGACAGATAAAGGGAAGTATATAGCCTCGAAGATCAGAGATCTAGGCTTTTGCAGTCTCATAGTTCTGTTAAACATAACCTCCATTTCCAAGGCCTCACCATGTTCTAAGATGAAAACGTTTTTCCATTTCCTTCTTCTGCACTTAACTGCCATTGCACTTAGCATTGCAGGCTTCAGGAAGGAGGGCAGGGAAGTCCTATATGGGTACTTTTGCCAAGAGATGCATAAAAGCTTCAATTGTATCGTATTTGCCAGGATTCAGTCACATGGCAACTTCTGGTTGCAAGGGAATCTAGGAACTGCAGTCTTCATTCCAGGTTGGCTAAGAGTAGAAAGGATTTGGCAATTATTGAGAAAGAAAGATTGGGAAAATATTAGCAGTCTTTGTCCCCACTGGAGGCCTCTCTTGGTGATGGTGATAAGGAGAAGTTGTAACAGGCTAAACCACAGGTTGTCAAGCTTTTCCTATAAAGGGGTCATACTGTGGCCATACTGTCTATGTTGCAGTGATGTAGCTCAGCAACTATAATGAAAGTAGCTATTGAGGCTATGTAAATGGTTGTGTGTGGCTGGATTCATCACCTATCCCAAGCTAAACAATAAAACACAATGAACAGCTAGTCTCTGACTATCAATGTACTAGGCATTGTGCTGAGCGCTTCACAGGCTTGCACTGTACACTACATCAGTTCCCTACAAAATCCTTTGAAGCAGGTGTTCTCTTCCTCTTTCTCCTCCCCTTCTTCCTCCTTCTCCTTCTCAGTTTTAGCTACCAGTAACCTCTGGCTTGGAGAAATTCAGTGTCTTTCCTGGGGTTACAGGGCATGTAAACAGAAGATGGGTTGAATGGAGACGCCAACTCATTCCCATTCTCACCCCATTCTCATCCATTTCTCCAAAGAAGTCTAGCTAGCCAACGGCTGTGGGAAGGAATTGTTCCAAGAAAGTGAACTCAAAGGGCACCAAAGACTTAAATAATCAGTTTAAGAGCTTAGTGCCTAGTTAGTAAGAATGGCTGGTTACAGTAGAAGAAGCCATTATATAGAGTGTTGGTCAGAAAACTTCGATGTGGTGAGCACATTCTGAACTAAGCGGTGGATGTAAAGACTCCTTTAGTGCTTCTCCAAGTACCCAGCTTCTCTCCATCAGAATCGCTGACTGTAACTAGCCAAGTTTCTGGAGGAGACATGACTGCTGGTAGACACGAGCTGACGGGGGGCCACTCTATACCTCCAAATAGACATGATGAGAGCCAATTCCATAGTGCTGTGCAGGGTGTGGTCTACACCTGTATGTAGGGTGGTCCTGTGGTGGATGAAGGGAGAAGACAGAAATAGAAAGGGCCTGGCTGAGTCAGAGAGATGAGACAGCCTTAGACAGTGGAGATCAAGAGTTGAGGGAACTTTGTTCTCAATCAAATGGAGATATATTGGTTCGGGAGCAGAGATAAAAGACAAAGTGCTCTGACTCACGATGTTGTGGAAGTGTTGAACCCAGCATCAAATCTCTCTCTGTGGGTACCCAGTAGGTCTACTTTTAGCTTTTTGCAGACTTGTCTAACACAGGAGTAGTACTCCTCAGATGCTGTCTTTTGCTTTGTTTGGAAGCTAAGCAAGCAATGTGTGGGTCTCCTAGGCTGTAGCATGGACCTTGCCACAGTGGGCTCTACAGTATCTTTTTCAGTTTGTATCAGTTACTTTAACATAACTCTTACAAACTGCTGGCGGGGGGAATTCAAAAGTGGAAAAATTTATTCTTGCTTACAGTTTCAGTCCATCAGAAAGAAGGCCATGGTGGTGGTGGTGGGGAGATCAATAGTAGGAAGGGGTAGACAAGATGTATCTTTGAATGGCAAATCCTGAGTGACCTATGTCCTCCAGTTAGGCTCCATCACACAGCTCTACCATCTCCCAATAGTTTGTTCCAATGTTGCCCCACCAATAGATTCAATCTTTGATTAGGTTTAGAGCTCTCATGTTCTAGTTGTTTCTAGAAACACCATCATAACACATCCAGGCATGTGCTTCACTAATCTCCTAGTTGTCTTTAAATATAATCAACTTGACAGGAAGGATTAACTACCACCATAGTCTCTTTATGATTCCTGGAAAGCAAATTGTATTCTCAAGTCAAGGTTAACTAATTTTTTGAGGTAACAACAATGATCTAATTGATGCACATGATTTATAGAGTAGTGCATGTATGTTCTTTGATGTTCATAGTACCTTGAAAGGGTGAGGATGACAACACAAAACTAACAGTCATTGATTTTTCCCCAGGTGTGATTGGCTGGATACTCTGACCTGTACTATTTGGAAGGGCTCGCAGCTACTTGTGAAGTATATTATTACTGCATATCTGTTTACAAGAGGAATAGAAGTTAAGTAATTGGCTCAGTACCTGGCAAGTGGGTATGATGATACAAGAAATTGAACCTGGCCACTGGAAACTGATTTCTGTACCTCTGTCATCTACATGGATAAGGTAGACTTGGTGAAGGATTTCAGAGGGAAACAAGAATCTACCTAAATTACAGCACTACTACTCCAATTAAAATTGAAAAGAGTGGCCAGACTTGGTGATGCATGCCTGTAATCCTAGCACTCAGGGCCCTGAGGAAGAGGGCACATTCAAGGCCAAGCTGAACTATGCCATAAAATTGTCAAGAGCAGTAGTCAGTCCCCCAGGAGTTCTATGCTCTCTTCTAGCTTCTTCTGGTGCCAGGCATCCCTGAGGTATACATACATTCATGCAGGGAAAATATTTATACACATAAAATAAAAATGAATAATTAAAAAATTCACTTATGGAAGTAGACCCAGTGCTTAACCTAACTGACCTTTTTTGAGCATCATGCTTTATTAAGCCAATGGGTATAAGAATAGTGATATACACTCACTACTTCTATGTGTGCAAAGAGGCATCAATTCTACTGGACTGGAGTTCATGCTGTACCTATTGTTAAGTAATTTGAATTCTGACACTAAATGCATCAATATACCTTGTGTGTCTTATATTGCTATGAGGGAGAAAAGGTCAATTAAAAAAAAAACAGCAATTGAGGCTGAAGAGTTGGCTTAGTGGTTAAAAGTATGTGCTGCTCTTATAAGTTTGGTTCCCAGCATTCACATGGCAGATGACAACCATCTGTAGCTCTAGTTTCAGGGGATCCTATGCTCTCTTCTAGCTTCTTCCGGTGCCAGGCATCCATGTGATATACATACATTCATGCAGGGAAACTATACACATAAAATAAAAATGAATAATTAAAAAATCATCCAATGAACAAGTCAGGTGGCAATAAGTACTGTCACATACATAATTGAGGTGTTGTGGTGGAGGTAGTCTAGGCATGGTAACCAGGAAGGCTTTACAAAGAAGCGATAGCAAAACTGGGACATAAGGTCAGGAAGGAGCCAGCATTTGAGAACAGTGTCCCATGGAGTGAGATGAAGGATTTGAGGTAGAAAAGGGTAGTGTGATTAGAACACAGAGAGAAGCTCAGCGTGGCTAGAGGACAGTGAACTGGGGGAGAGAGATAAACATACACACACAATGTATGTATGTATGTATGTATGTATGTATGTATGTATGTATGTATTATTGAGATCAGGGAAGGAGAAAGGCACTGCTAATTCACAGAAGGTTCTAAAACCAAACTTTCCTTTAAGTTTCAATGAAACTACTAGAATATTAAACAGGGACTGACAATATATGACTTATGTTCATCAAAGAATGTGAGTTGCCAGAGGAGCATGGGTGGGTGCTGAAAGGCCTGGTGGGTGGTGGGTCCTGGATTGGTGTCCTGACTGCAGAGAGCCAGGTGATGGTAGGGAGTGGACTGCTTTAGGATTCATGTTGGGTGTGGAATTGGCAGAAAACTTGACTGCATCAGAAGGACTTGGCATCATGTTTGTGTTCTACATTGTGTCCTAGATTGTCAGCCTGAACAGTGAATGGAGAAAACCAGAGAGGAGCAGGCTTGGCAGTTTTTTCTAGTTTGAGCACATCTCATTTAGATAGATAGCTGTGGGGTATTTAAGTCAATATGCCTTTATGTGCAAGATCTGTGATGGAAAGGGTGAATGATGCATGTGATATATAGTGGAGCTATAAAATTAAGGCTATTGCCTGGAACTTTGATAAATGTCAATGCTTGGGAAAACTATGCTGATTATTAGAGTACCTGTGATTTGTGAACAAAAGGCATTGAAAAGGCAGGCAAGAGCCAGCACTCAGGAGGCCTTGAATGGAGCTTACTAGAAATCACTAAATTGATTTGCACTGAGGTTTTCCAATGTTATCCTGGAAACAAAATGCAGGAAAATTTGGAGCTGAGTGGATAACAATTCAGGTGAGAGAGATGAAGGCTGGAACTTAGCTGCTGACCGCATGGAAGAGGAGGGAATAGATTAAAAAATATTAAGGGAGATTTGACTGTATGTGGTGCTTTTGTTGGCTATGGGAATGAGAGAGTAGTTCGTGGTGACTCAGTTTTCAGCCTGGTTACATGTTGGAGCCATTATGTAGACACAGATCATATGTCTTTGAGGACAGGCATGAATTTCTTCCTGTCTTCTTTTCTCCTGCCAGTCCTGGTGTCCATTTTCAGGTTGTGGAGTTGAGGGGATTTAACCTTGTCCTTAAGGAATTCTTCTTTGAAGAATGCCTTGTTCAGTCTATTAGCAGAGAATTAATGGTGGTGCCTGAGAGATGGAAGCATATAAGAAGCAGGTGTTCAAGAGACACGGTGAGAGAGCCAGAGATCAGAAGAAACAGAAAACAGCAGAGCAGCAAGTGAGACAGTGGCCACCAGCAGTGCTCAATGCCAAGGGGAGGTCAAAGCTGAGGAGAGGTTAATGGGGCAAGGACTTCTGAGGGTTCATTGGATGGAACTTTGGCTGCAAAGGTAGCTGAGTTGTTTCCAAGGTGTTAGAAAGGTAGAAACCAGACAGTGGCAGGTAGAGAGACCAACAGGATAGGAAATTAGAGAGCACACATCTAAACATCTTCCAGGTAGAATAGAAAGATTTCTCACCGTTACTGGTTTCCTTGTGAATGAGGAGATGATAAATCTGCTACTGAAACTGAAGGAAAGCACACAGAAGTTTTAAAACCAGAAGTGGACTGCAGTATAGACTTCTAGAACTGGGCTTTGAGAGGTTTCTAACTGCCCTGCAGAGAGAGATGACTAACAGGCACTTCTTTTGCTCGTTGTTGTTAGCCATCCTGAAGAAAGCTCAAGATCTCATTCCTTTTTCCAGAAAGAGAGATGGGGAGTCCTGTGTTCCACATGATACACCCTCATCTCTAGCTCATTCTAACCTCAAAACTGTCCTCAAAGACAATCCTCTCTGCCCAAGGAGGTGGGATTTGACCTTGAGTCAGCTAAAGCCCAGATATGTAATCCCTTCTACTGGAGGCCTCAACCTGATTCTGTCCAGTGTAGAACTAACCCTGACAGGGGAATTGTCATTGGTTCACAGTCTTCAGCTCCTCACCATCAGCCTTCAGTTCCATGCAGCTTCTAGGTCAGGCATTGAGTGTTTTCTGCTTGTAAGTTGAATTGCTTCTGTGAGACACAAAAGAGCTCAGAACTGGACCTCTGTCTACTATAGACACCACTGTGGTCCTGGAGGACTGTTCAGCATTCTAATGCCCTTCAGAGAGAGATGTGAACTCTTGTTTCTTTTGATAGATGTTGGTCGTCATCCAGAGGGAAACTAAAGTTCCCATTGCTTTTTTTCCAGAAAGAGTAATGGGAAGCCCTTGTGTTCTGGCCAACAATCTTCTCAATAAAACAAATAGGCTCTACTTTTGGCAGTTCTCAGCACTGTGGCTGAGGACATAAGGCACCTCTGTCTTTGTCCATGGTCAATACACAGCAACTTTTAACTCATTGCTAAAATCATCACAGTGAGACACATCCAAAGAATATGTGCCCAATACTGGCTTTAAATTGGTTTTAAACATTGATTAAGATCTTTTCCTTGTCTTGACTAATTCAACCCCACCCCAATACACAAATACACATATTCAGCATCAGCAATTAAAGTCATTAGAGAAATAAAGAAAAGGTGTGGCAGAAGTGCACTGGGCTGATTTGGTGGCAACACTGTGCATTGCCTAGTTCTCATAGCCAGGAACAGGCATGGGCTCCAGTGGGAAATAAAAGTAGAACAAACCATTTTCAGACCTTCATTAACCACTGTCCACAGCTCAAAGAAACTTCTTTGATGAGGTCTGAGGGTTGTTCTAATGGATGAATATAGAGGTCAGTTTGATACTATGTCCATTTAGTAGAATAATGGTAGCAGGTTCATCCTGTGAGCTCCCCAACTATGGGTCCAGATTTATAGTATCAGGTGTGCATTTACTCTTGTGGAGCACAGTCTAAATCAAACTAGAAACTGACTGATTACTCCAATAACATTTGTGCCGCTAGTGCACCTATGAGCATATCTTGTCAAGCCATTATTATCGTTCATAGCCAAGTAAAACTGTTGATGACTCCCTGTCTCAGTAGTCTACATAGCCTCTTCTGGTACTATAAAAGTTAGCTAGCAGGAAGGATGCTTCCTGGTCAGTACCAATTTAATTTCTTCATGTCCTGTTATGAAAGTGTCTTTAGCAATAGTGTAGGTTTTTAACCATAGTGTGGTTTTGTTGTTGTTGTCAAACTAGATAACAGACAAATCCAACGATTGATGTTTGGGGTTTACTAAGCTACTCAGAAGATTCTCTCCATTCTCCACCTCTCTTTCTCTTGCTCTCTCTCCAGGACTACTTCCATCTGTCTGCATGGCTCCTGGAGGAATGGGGCAATGTGGAAATTAGGGCACAGATGTTGGGGTTGTTGGGTTCTCTTCCTGGATAATATCTTCCTATTACCTACTCGCTACAAATAGAATTCCAGACTCATTTTCACACCCTGAACCTGGAAGTGGTGTCTCTTGGATCCCCATCTTTCCCTGTCCATCTTGGTAAGGCATGCCTCATCTCAATCTACTCTCTGTACTCACAGCTAGCAAGGAGAAGGATTGAAAGGATGGCTCTGTCTAGGATTGTCTGCTTTTGTTCCTATTTGTATTCAGCCCATTCAAAACATGTAGGGCAATAGACAACAAGTGTTTTGGCTACATCTAGGAGAAGCATAGGTTAAGAAGCAATTAGAATTAATTAAGAATAAGAACAAGAATTAATTAACAATTAAGAAGCAATTGTTTTGGGAGAAGCTACTACTGAAGAGCCTCCCTTTTGGTCTTCTGGTTCATGCACAAGTCTACAGAGCCATATTTGATATATGTCCTCATCAACAATGGATATATTTTATAGGCCCCTCTATGTGAAAGGCATTTATCAGATTCATCGAGTATCTGACCTCTTTAGCATTTTGTGACAACTGTGTATAGACTAAATCTTATCTGAATTAGTGAATATTATCTCAAAAGTGAAGATTGGTGCTCAAGAGAGTTTAAGTAAAGAGTCTGAGGTCATGAGACTAGGAGAAGCAAGACTGAAACCCAGATGTCCCTTTGCATAGAGACTCTGTATTTTGTTTGTTTGTTTGGGGGATGGGGGGTGGGAAACCAAGTTGCATGATGGGTAAAAAAAGAGCTTGGTGTCTTCCATGTCCAGAGCAGGCTAAGGGCCTCTTAGTTCAAGTTCTTTCCTGGCTTTTGTTGCTTGGAGGAGAAACAAGCCCCTCATTCTTCTGGTCCTGTCCATAAGAAATAGGAATGAGGGTTAAAAAAATCTAGATCAAATGTGCCACAAACAATAACCCTCAGAAGCATTCAGGTTAGGAAAGAGGCATTTTCTTCCTACCTTGAAATGACTCTGTGATGATTTCCCCCACAGCTATTTAATTATATAATTATTTAATCAATGGGCAATATCATTAGCTCCTTTATTCATGTACCCACTTTCTAATTCTCCTTACTCTTTGGTTCTCTACCTTCCCTTGGCCTGTCCAGTCAGAAACTAAGAAATAGGACCTATTTTATTTTTAAATTTTCCTTCACTATACAAAGACCCAGTCAAATCTTCAGAATTTTTGCCTAAAAAATTCAAGAAATAAAGGGCACACAAGATTTACAAAATTCAAATAGCACAAAGAAGAAAAGAAATAGGAACAAAGAAACCCATTCCCACTACCCCGAGTCCAAGTCTGATAGGGTAACTGCTTTTAATTCTCTTTGGAGCTACTTCGTTTGTGCTAGAAATATGCTTTGGTCTCTTTTTGTTCATTTACCAGCCTTAGGTGTTGTCTTTTTGCTTTTTGCTACTAGAGATGAAGGGCCCTGCACCATTGTTACTACCATTTCTGACATGTCCTCTTGACTGTTGCTGGGAAGGGAACAGGAATGGGTGTCTGCCCTCCACTCATTAATGGTCCTTGGCTCACTCCTGTTCTCCAGTTGTTAGCACAGGCCTTGGCCTCTCTTGAAACTCCTATCAGTCAAGAGGCTCATCAGGAAGTCAGAATTCATGCCAGGTAGTTCAGTGGAGGGAGTGTAATTAAGGGAGTTAATTATAAGTGCTTTAGAAATGCTGACACAGCAAACAGGATGATGAAGCAATCTGAGTTTAGATGCAGAGGAGAGGTAGGACACCATGTCTTTCCAGCCATTCATAGCTTTGGCTCCAGAAGCTGGAGGCTGGCACTCCAGAACAGGCTCTCACAGCTGGAGCCAGTACCATCAGTGGGAACTGAAATCCTGGTACATGCAGACACTGCTGGAGACACTGCCCAGAACAGAGAAAGAACCAGTCTGGTTCCTTCCACCTTCCCATCTGCCAGCCTTTTGCTAGCACCTCCTATTGGCTTCTGGAAGCCACTTTGGCAAGTAGTCTAAAAACTGTGAGTGGTAAGGGTCAGTATTGACAGACAGAAAGGGGAGTGGAAGGGGGAGAGGGAGGGAGGGAGGTTGGGAAGCAGAGAGAGAGAGAGAGAGAGAGAGAGAGAGAGAGAGAGAGAGAGAGAAATATATATATATATATATATAGAGAGAGAGAGAGAGAGAGAGAGAGAATGATCTGAATGAAGAGTTGAATGACTCCTGTAATCAGATTGGTGACTACCACAACTGTCATCATAGAGCCTTCATCCAGTAACTGATGGAACCAGATGCAGAGATCCACAGTTAAGCATCAGGTCAAGCTCTAGAAATCCAGTCAAAGAGATGGAGGAGGGAATATATGAGCAAGGGAGGTCAAGATCATGACCAGGAATCTACAGAGACAGCTGAATCAAGCTCATGGGAACTCATGAACTCTAGACCACATCTGGGGAGCCTCCACAGGACTGAACTAAGCCCTCTGCATGTGAGAGACAGTTGTATAGCTTGGTGTATCTGTGGGGACCCTGGCAGTGGGACCAGGATCTATCCCTGGAGCATGAGTTAGCTTGTTGGAGCCCATTCCCTATGGTGAGATGCCATACTCAGCCTTAATGCATGGGGCAGGGGCTTGGTCCTGCCTCAACTTAGTGTGCTAGGCTTTGTTGACTTCCCATGAAAGGTCTTATTCTTGGGAGGAGTAGATGGAGGAGTGGGCTGGGAGAAAGGTGAGGGGGACTGGTGGAGGGGTGGGAAGGTGAACTGTGGTTGGAATGTAAAATGAAATTTTTTTTAAAAAAGGAGTTGAATGACAGTGCTATGGGGGTAAACCTTGTTTCCCTTGACAGGCATGTCATACTTTTAATATTTTGTGCCTCCAAATATGACATTATTTGCTAACAGAACCATTGAAGATGTAGTAAGTTAGGGTAAGGCTGTATTAGAGGATAACTGGAGTCTATAAAAAACAGACTTTTCCCAATATGATCCCATGTACTTGGCTCGCTGAAATCCTTCCAAGGGTCTGGCCCACTGCCCTCAGCGCTGTCATAGACTTATTCCCTTTGATGTTATTTAAGTGGCATTCCAAGGCAGAACAAGTCAACAATACTCATAATCTGCCATCCTTATGCTTCATACACTGCTCTTGGTATCCCCGCCCCCTCCTGCCCTACAATGGGGGTCTTCTAGTTCCAGAATACTAAGCACCACAAATATAAAACAAAGGGAATAACCATATTTCCTTTATTGAAGATGTAACTTTTAACTTCCTATCCTAACTTACCAAGTTAATCGAAACAGGCTTATCTATAAAGACATCTATCTTACCTATAATGATACCTGGATTACTTTTTCTTAAGTTTATTCTTTGGTGTCTGCCTTTAGCAGCCTATCCCTGGTTAAGCAGAGGCAGGAAGGCTGGTACAACTCTGAGACTAGTCTGGGCTACATAGCAAGTTCCAGACCAGCCCTGACTGTAAAACTAGATCCTGTCTCAGAAAAATAAAACATAAAAACTCAACAGTTATATTGTGAATTAAACATATTGCATTGTTTATGCTTTTAGGAGTGATGCTATCTAAAGTACCTTATGGTCAATCACGTCTCCAGATCCCCTCACAACTAATCAAGTTCTAAGTATTTCTAGAACTTCTAAGAATGCTTAAACAACAACAAACAAATGTAGAGCAATAATAAAAAAAATGGTACAAATTGCCTAGGACGTGACCCACAAGCACTGAGAAAAATTAGTAATAAAATGACTAGTTATTTGGTTTTCAGACCACCCAGGTTTAAAGTAGCCATGGAACCACAAAACTTTTCAAAAAGCTATCTCGTTATCGTGGGCAGAGGACCAGCTATTTCGCTCTTACTGGGATAATCTTGTGTGATGGGGAAAACAAAACAAAAGTGGCCTTCTGATGTATGATCTTCTCTCCAAGTGACTAATCCAAGGATTCAGAGAGTATAACGTGGTTATTTGAACGGAGTTCTTAAGTGTGGTGGTCAAGTACATTGTTTTGAAGACCTAAAAGCAAAAAGGAGAACAGTCATCCGGATTCGTGTGCCATTTAAAACAGAAGCACGAATCCAGATATCTGTTTTAAATGGCTTTTCTTCCCTACTTCCATAGCAGTAAAATCACTTTCACAGTTCATTCTGATGTCGTCCACTCACACCTGCTCCTTCCGTAGGAAAAGGAGAAAGCAGAAGTTTGTTCTGAGGATTTTCTTAGCCAGGCCTTTACTATTGTGACCTGGGATGGCTCAGTTCATGTTCGCCTATTTCCTGGCTCGTGCAGGCTGTGTTGGGTTTGGGGGATAACCCTGCTCATTTCTAACGTTTAAACTGGCAACCCTTTGCTTGATTTTATTTGAAGTCGTAATCTTTACAATAAGTGTATTGTTTCGCACCAATGGCAGCCATTCCCTGGCTTCGGCAATGCCTGCACCTGAAAGCCTGTAATACTTTGCAAATGGGAACTCTTAGCAAACGTGGCCTCAGAAACCCTTAAATAGAGAACTGGTTTCATCTGCTCAGACCACTTCCGGGCTGCAGGGTGAGCAGAAGCCCTGCTTCCTGTGTGCTCTTACAGCTGCCTCCGCTGCCACTTCCTGGCTCCAGCTGCAGTGCGGTGCAGGCTCTTACCTTACAGGGGGAGCGTTGTCTTCTAGCAACGTCCTAGGTTCACCACAAGCCCAATGTACGTGCTGTGACTCCTGGACTTCAGTGCACGGGGTCCTGGGACTTAGGTCGGACTCCCCCTGACTGAACTCCAGACTCTGTTTCCCTCTCATAGAGTCCATATCCTTCCATGACAAGATGCTTGAGGCATCCCATTTAAAGCTTCCATAATCTTACTCTTACAAAGAGTTTAGAACACACGTCTCACATGCTCTTCTTTGAGAACGTGTGACAAAAATTACAAAAAAAAAAAAGAAAGAAAAAGAAAGGAAGGAAGGAAGGAAGGAAGGAAAGAAGAAAAAAATGGTGACATAGTTCTTGTGGGAAAAAGCAGAACACTGGCACCCTGTTCCAAAACACATTTTGTCCTTGTCTTTCTCTACTAGATACTGGATAAGCCAATTTTTTTTTTTTTTCTTGAGCTTCCTTTGCAGCTGAGAGTGACCATGTGACCCAGTTTGGCCAGACAAAATGAAATCAGGGTTAACAACTCTCCTATTTCTTTATGGGCAGAACACTGTCTACCTCATTATTTTATTGTTTACATGACATTTCATAGTGTGTACATACTAGACCTGTCAGCCATCCTCCCAGATGATGGATTGCTGTCATTTTCTCTCATGATTCAACAGTGCCACAATGAACATCCTATTTCAATAAACATTCTTGCCCTGCGTGTTGGTGCTTGCCTTTTGAGTTTCAAATGCTATGCATGTCAAAACAAATGTGTCCCTAAGTTTCCAAAGATACTGAGAGATAATTTTTTTAAAGTAGTGATTTCTTTTCTCAATAGTTATATGTCACTGATCTTATCTTCCTGCTTTACCAATGTTGGATGTTGACTCTTTCAGAGTTTTTTCAACCTATTGAGTAAAAATCACTTATTAGAAATTTTTAATTTTCACTTCCCCCAGTCTTTTTAAAGATTCGTTGAGCATGCAGACATGTCTGCTTACATTCATTGCTGTGTTTCTAATCTCTTCGTAGGGGCTTGTTGAATATTCTAGATGTTACTCTATGCCTGTCCTGCTTACAAAAATAAATTTCAACCAGTTTGTCCTTTGCATGGTATAAGACATAGCCAAGGTTTTAATTAGTTTTTAAAGTCACCACACAAAATGAAAGGTTTCATTATGGCATCTTCATAATGCTTTGTTCTTATTTGTTCTCTTCCCCCATACCCCATCTCTGTGCCATTTCCTCTTGTTGGGCCTCCAATGCCCACTTCTGCTTTCATGTCACATATGCATGAAAAATGTTCCTAATAGTCTCTTTTACCCTGAACCCTCTTAAAATATTTCTCTCCTCTTATGGTTCATTTTGTAGTTTTATGACCTGTAAAGAAATATACAGGCAAATAAATAAGGAAACTGAAGTCTAGACTCTAGGAGAGAAAAGATGTAGAATTTGTCTTTGTGTACCTGGCTTATTTCATTTAATGTCCAGTTGCATTTGTGTCCTGCAAATGTCATGATTACACAGACACACACACACACACACACACACACACACACACACACACACACTCACACATATGAAGTTTATTTACATTTTCTATATATATTCACCTGCTGATGGACATGTAGCCTGGACCTTTATTTTTAAACTATTATCAATAATGTAACAATAATCTTGGGTGGGCAGATATCTCTGGAGTATTATTTAGAGTCCTTTGGTTATATACCCAGGAGTGGTATGGCTGGATAATATAGTAGTTTTGTTTCAATATTTTGAGGAACCTCCATACTGATTTCCATAGTGGCTGCACCAGTTTACACCCCCACGAGCAATGGATAAGGGTTCCTCTTTGCTCACATTCTCATCACATTTGTTATCATTTGCTTCCTTGATGTTAGCTCTTTAAATGGGTCAAGGTGGAGTCTCAAAGAAATTTTAATTTTTTTTTCCTGATGACTAATGATGCTGAATGCTTTTTACAATATTTACTGGCTATATGTGTTTCTTCTTTTAAGAACTGCCTATTTAGTTCATTATCCCACTATTGATTAGAAGATTTTGTATCTGGGACAGTATTTGATTTTTGTAGTTCCTTACATATCTACTCTGGATATCTACTCTCCTGATTGAAATATGGTTTGCAAAGATTTTCTTTCATTCTGTAAGCTGTCACTATTTGCTTTGCTTTTTAGTTTCATGTAATCCTATCTGTCACTTTTTGGGGATTATTTCCTGTGCTACTAAAGTTCTCAGAAGGTACCACAAACATTTATTTATTTATTAATCGATTGATTGATGACAATTGACAAGATCACATTTATCTGTTTTCCTTTATGACTTCTGGCTTCACTGTCTTGATCCATTTAGGAAACTTATTTTCTGAACTCCATGCAACATTAAGAAGCAGATTCCTTCGTGAGGCTGCTTCACCAGACATCTACTTCAAAGAGACCAAGCACAGCAAAGAAATATTTGCAAAAAAAGGTTTAACTGTAGTCAATAGTAATATAGGGTGTGTAATGCTAAGAGCTCTAGATCTGTATTGCTGAAGATATTACATACTTGAGCTATAGAATACTGATCAAGCTCTATCCCTACTGACTAGCTTCCATAGTGCTTGAAGGTGCTATGATTAAGAACTATAATAATGACCAACCTGGTAAGATATGCTCAGTGGTGCTATAGTGGCATGGGTGCCATGGGAACAACCAATCACTTTCTGAACATCTTGAAGCCAACTTCACAACATAGTAAAAACCATACCTGTTACTGTTATTAGCAACAAAAAACTTATGGTCAGACAGGTCATAGACCCTAGGAAAGAACTTACTGTTAGAGAGCCTAAAGCATCATAGGATTAAACTGACTTCAAATGATTTATAATCATACCCATAAATTAGTGCATCTCTCAAGCAGCATCAGAGGAGTGTGTGATTAACACAGGGACCACAGCTGGTTAAGATGTGGAGAATAAGAGACCATGGAATGCTCATTCCTAAATGAGACATATAGCATACCTCCTTCTTCCCAATGTGCCTGGATGATTGCAGAAGAGGCAACAGGTTGTAAGAGCTAGAAGCAGTGAGTAACTACAAGGAAACACTATTTTCTGGACACAACAGGGCAGTTGCACATATGAATTCACAGTGCCTGTGACAGTATGTACAAGACATGAGCAACTCAAGTTAGACCAAATCCCACCATGGAGAGGGGAGGTAAAAACAAACTCCCAAACCAGGACTGGAAGGGCTCATTTTTCTTTAAGAGCGTCCACTGATAAGCAAACCACACTCCTGTGAGTACTGACACCCTCTAGAGCATATGGGCAGCACAAATTGGACTTGTTGAATTTTATAAAAAGAGACATAAAGTTAGGTGGGTAGAGAGGTAGGGTGGATCCGGGAGGAGTTGAGGGAGGGCAAATGAATATAACCAAAAACTTTTGTATGGAATCCTCAAAAATTAATTTTAAAAATGTTTTAGGGTTGGATAGTCTTGGAGACTACCCATTTTTCTATGTAAGAGTTTTAGGTGAACAACTGGAGACTTAGGTAAGATTATGGATGGGAATATTTGTGTCTTAGTCAAATTCATACGATGCCAAATGTGACTGTATTTGCACAAAGAGCCCTATGGAATCAGTTAAGTTAAATGGAATGGACACCTGGTCCAATAGGATTAATGTCTGTCTAAGAAGATAACCAGAGGCTCCACAAATACAGAGGCAAGGCTACACGAACATAAAGCAGGATGGTAACTCCAGACTGACAGAGGAAGTTTCAGATTGAAATGGAATTGTCTGGCACCTTAACATCCCAACTTCAAGAAAATGTCTTGTGATATTTTTATTTTGTTCTGACAAATAAAGGTTGCTCGGAGTCAGAGGACCTGGTCAGCCACTAGCTGACCAAAGTAACCACAGGGGTTTGGCGGTTTGTAGAAAGGAAACAGGAAGTAGTAAGGCAAGATGGAGGAAGGATCTCAGCCCTTTTTGGACAAAGGAACTGAAGAGATAGGAAGTAACTGACAGCTGCTCCCTGTTCTCTGATCTTTCATACTCTTACCCCAATAGTTGACTCCTAATTTTTTATTGATAAGATTAATTAGATTAACATTTCAAGAACATAAGTGTCTTGTTTAAGCCAACCAGCTTGTTGCATTTTGTTATGGTAGCTGGAGCTGACTTACACGAAGTCTGATTGAATACTGACATCCAAGAACAGACTCTCAAGTCATGTGTGTGTCCATGAAGGTATTTTGATGTAAATTAAATTGTATGTTTCTCTATTCCTTTTAAACCAAATTTGCTTTAAGACAGGACTTGGAGACTGGAGTTCCCAGAAGAAGGGAAGTGGCTTTACAGAGCTATCTTCTTGTCCTTTCAGAAGGATGCTGAGTCCCTCCTGCACCAAGCATAGAAGACTGTGGATCTAGAAGCCACAAGGCCAAGTAAACCATATCCCCATGACAGCAACATAGCATAGTAAACCCATATTAATGAAGTCCCATTCATACTATTTGCCTTGCTTCATACATGACTTTTCTTACCTGTAAATCTCCTTGTTCCAGGGGACTGAGAGGTGATACACACACAGCAGCTAGATTATATAGGAAAGTAGAACTCTGACCCACAGCCTGCCCTGGAAACCAGCTCCTTATCTATAGCAAAACAGCTCAGGAAGCCAGCCTGCTATAGGTCAGACTCACAGGAAGCCAGCCTGCTATCGCTGGTAACAACCTAGGAGCTAAGCCATAACCCTGTAAGTATCAGCTCCCACTGGCCAAGACTTGATTAATAAGAAACAACTTCCCTAATCTTTGTTTCTGCTTTTAATTTAAAACCAATTAAAGAAAGCTAAATATGTCCCCCTAGCCAATTACAGATGATGTTAGGCTAACTTCAGTGCCCCAAGGTCAACAGCCCCTAATCAACCAAGCCCATCAAAAAACTACCCTTTTCCTCAGCAAAATTTGCTTGGGTCTGTTACTGCTTTGGATCTGTCAAAATGTAAATGATGATGGTGGGTTCCCTTGCCCCTCAGCTCTGAACACAAAGCTTTGCCATTGTTATTTGGCTTGTCTCTATTCATTTCCACACCATCTTCGTGGATGATCTGGGAAAACCCCTTTACCCTTAATTCTGCTCTGAAACATTTTCTGTTACATTTATCATGAAAATAATTTTCATATGTGATGGAAAATGGTTAAGGGAATCTCATGCAAAACTTGAATGAAAGTAGAAATTAATCCTTGGCCTGAAGTACAGGAACACTCCATTCTTCTGGTATACATGAACTTTGAAATCGGCCCATGAACCCAAGTCCCTGGGGTGCTGTGTCTCTAGGCCTTTACCACGTGTTCCTATTGTCTTTCACCCTGTGTCACTTTTGCAAAAGTGTGTGTAAGACTTAGTCCTACATTCCCAAGTTCTTGGATGTGACCCCCAGTGGCTGCAGTTCCCTGTCCTCAAAGTATCATTGAGCATGAGGTGGTGGCTTGTCCTTCAGGTTGACCCTCCGGGGACTGGGCACATAGTCTAGGTGGTTGTTTTGTTCCAGCTGTAGAAGAATCATGAGGAACACTTCAAAGGACTCTCTCAGGGCTGATCTTGGCAGTTCTGCTGTTTTGAAAGACAACAGAAAAGTGGAAAGGCAGGATTTTGCTTCTTGGAGCTTCACTGCTCAACTCTGGGAACAAGAATATCAAGTGCTTGGGGAAGAATCATTTGAACCAGGTCTTTATCTGCCTGCTTGGGAACAAGACCTTGTATAAAAACAAAAACAGCAACCAAGAAACTTGTGGCTTAACTCAGACCACTCAGTATCCTTCCCTGATTTGTTTTTCAATATGAATTGTTTTCTTAGAGTTCAATGTTACTGATAAACATTCATTTCAATAAGTTTAGAAATTCTGAGGTTTCTAGGAGTTGTCTTCATTGACAAAAGTCATTCGATGGAAAAATAAAGATCCCAAGCTGCCATTTGTTGTTTGGTAGCTTATTTCCTTTCATAGATGGTTTGCCAGGATTTAACCCATGTGGATAACAGCACTCAAGCAGGCTCAAAGAGAATTGTTTTGATTGGCCAGTCTTGCAGGAGGGTTGGCCAGTGATGAAACAATTCAAAGTAACAGAGTTCAGGAAGAGTGGAGTCAACACAGACACAATCTACCAATCTAATTTTTTCTTGTCTATAGATATGGATCAGGTAGTCACATGGACTGGAGACTTTGGGTCCAGTTTATCCAGCATAGATTGGAAATCACAGTCCCTTGCTTTGTGTGTCTCTGATTCAGAAATATGGTTTAAGGTTACAAATATATGAGTTACAGACAACTAGCAGACCCTCTTGGGGAGAGGTATCAGAAGAAGTCAGTAAATCCAATTGATGGGGAAAGTTGATGTCCTTGGAGGGGTGTTTACTAGTCAGGCAAACAAGGAATAGAGAAAAATGTGTTAAGCAGGCAATTGTTTTTGTTGCTGTTTGTTTACACATTAGTTTTTTTTAAATTACCACTGCCTTTAAATTATAGGATAATTAGAACCAACCTCATCAATACCTTAATCCCTTTGTGCTGTCTTGTAAGTATTAAAACTAGTATAGTCCTTCTTGTAAGTATCAAAACTCACACTGAACAAGGAGTTCCGAGTTGCAAAAGAGGATTAATTTTTGCTCCTGTCTAACCTGGTTTGGCCATCCACTGAACAAAAACATACACAAGTGCTCAAGGCCTTTGCTTTGAATTACAATCACACATTGAATTCTCGGCCCTGGCCCACATATTTCCCCATCCCATGCCAGGCACCACTCCTAGTTTCTCATTGGGTTGGTCTGCTGACTGACTTCTCTGGATGTCCACTTGGCCACCCTCATTAAACAGTCACCCTCTCTGAATTTTCCTTCCCATCTCTTATCTCTTTACCATGATATTTTAGTCCTTAGAGCCTTTAGATGTCTGACAAGGAACCTGCTTTTCTTGGCCAAACTTTTATCGACTCCTGAATCCTTTTCTAGTCTAGGCTTGGTCCATAAGTCTGACCTTGGTCTGCTAAGTCCAGTTTTAGTAGAGGCCTGTTCTTAGTCACTTTATAGAGAACCCTGTCTTAGTTAGGGTGCTATTGCTGTGAAGAGACACCATGACCCCATGACCTCAGCAACTTTTACGAAAAACATTTAGTTGGTTGGCTTACATTTTCAGAGGTTCAATCCATTATCCCTCCTATTTCTTAGCAACCATTTTTTTTTTACTTTCCTTTACTTGATACCTCATGTCTTAGAAACTATTGTTGCATGTGTTTTAGTTATTTCATGCAGGAAAGAAAGATATATTTTGGGCAGAAGTCAAAACCTCTGAAAAGGACTACCATTCCTCATTGATCGGTTGATAGCCTATATTGAACATGGTATATGTTTTCTTTTGGTTAGGCTTTGTTTAATTTTTCTTTAGAAATACTCTTAGTTATTGGTATAGAGACCCTCTAGCTATTGTTTTAGAGTTATTCCTAACTATTCAGTTTTTAAAATTTATTTCTGGTAGCCCTTATTGTTTTGGGGAAGTCTATATTTCTTGCCTAGTATCAGTTCCATTGGACCTGAGGAAATTCTTTATAATTTTTTCTGTACATGCTTAATTGAATTAACTATGCTGTTTTGCAAATATTTGGATCTTTAGAAATTATGATCTTTATGATTTATCTTGTTTTGTGCTCATTGTTAAGGTCCCTATGTGTACGCAGGTTTGTTAACTTATTCTAACATAAAGTTAGAATGGAACCTGAATATATAAAACAGATCAAATGGAATATTTTTGGATAAGAAAATGCTTGAAGGGGAAGGGCAAGGGCAAGGGAGGAAGCATATTTGAGTGGGAGTGGAGTGGGGCAAGGGAAGATGTCTCATGGCTTCCTTACTATGCTTTGGTTGTCTTCTTGGAGATGGTGTGAAGCTGTTTGAAAGACTCTAGTCAACCCACCAATTTTAAATCTCATTGGGAGTTTCCCATTTTTACTCCAGGGTTTAATTTTCTCAATATTTTTGGTGTTCAATGCTGTCTTCTTTTCTGTATGCCACTACTAATGTCATTTTCACCCCACTGGATGTTTGTCTCTCTCCTAATGTAATCTATTTACCTCGAAGGGTCGTGTCACCTGTGAGTACTTCTGTGTCCTCAAGACTGCGATGACACTTTTTGTTGGGGCTGTGGAATTTAGATAGTTGCTATGGTACATAGGGCCACAGTCCTGGTTTGGTTACTGCTACTCTTGCTTCTCTGGCTAGACATCATTTCTTCTAGGGAGACACTCTGTTGTAACTCTTCTTGTGTCTTATTGGGGCCTAGAAGAGATAGGCATGCCCATGCATATGTTCTGTCATGACCACTGTGGAAGTGTGAAACTCATTTATTTGACTGATGAGACTCTGTATTATCCAGGGTTGTCTTGTGTCCATGATTTAGCATTTTTATCTTGAGGCCCACAAGACAAATGAACCCATTTCAGATTGTTGTTAACCCTTTGAAACAAGGCATCTGTTTCCACAGCTATGCCATAGGATTCTGACTCAATGTGTCTTGTCAATGTGAGTAGTGTCTGAAAATTCCCTACTTTGCCTCAGTTGGGTAGACTGGCTGTGGTCCAGAACCATACTTCAGTTGCATTAATGTGGCTATGAGAGGCACCAACTGAGAGTATGTCTTTTCCCTGATATGCATGGAGCTGTGAGCGACACAACTGGCCTATTGCAAGGTGACACCTGGAATATCTAGTCAGGCTCTCAACATGTAATTGCCAGGATTTAGAATTATATGTTGCTCCTGATTCAGCCTGGTTGCTTTTCCTTGAAACAGCTACTTCCAGGCATTTCTATCCTAAGATTTCTGAACAATATGGCTTCTTCCTTTATCCCCAGGGAAATTGAAAAAACTTTTCTTTTATGAGGACAACTCGGTCAACCCCTTTCCCAAGCCTTTTGTTTTTGGCTCTTGCAATTGTCATTGTGATAGCAATATCTACCTCAAGAGAGTTGCTATGAAGATTTAAAGGCACCAGACTTGTTTGAATTTTACTTATGCTCTGCAGTGTGCATGGTTTCCAAGGCCTTTTAATGTACATTATGCATGTTCTTCGTGAATATTTCATGCAAGTTCTTCAAATCCTTCTGTGGGATGATTGAAGTAGGACAAAACAACAAAGGAAACACAAAAACCGATCACGCCAGTTTCTTTAGAATACCCAGGTTTTGGGGAGTCAAGGTCCAAATTTTAAGACCACAGAACAAACTGTCACTATGACCTTCAGATCCAGTCTGTGGCCTGACACACTGGGAGCCAACTTCCGCAATCTCTGACCTTGCAAGGGCATGAAGCCTGGATGGCAAAGACCCAAATCTGCAAGCCTCTATCGCAGAAGTTTTCATTTTCATTTCCAGGGTACTCTGTACATTTTTTAAAACTACATTGTCTTTTACCAGCGTGTGTGGGGATACACCCTAACCCCGCCCCAGGAAACCTGGACAGGTGTGTCGGGCTATGCCGGCCCGTGAGGGCAGGGTGAGGGGAAGTCTGAGATGACGTAGAAGGAGGTTCAAAAGGAGCAGGGCTCACGTGGAAAGCCCCTCCTCTCTGGCCGCCCTAGCTTGTTTCCTGTGAGCTCGCTCGGGTTTTGGACTGTTGTTTACCTGAATAAAGAAAGCCTCACGGACTGCAGTTCATCTTTGAGCGCAGGCGGCAACCTTCAACAAGCGTGACATAGTTTCTTTGAAAAACTTCTATATATCTTTTAGGAGGACTAAACCCTTTGTATTCATTCATGTTGCCTTCATTAAATCATGTGTCCAGCCACCATCCTGTCATTCTGCATTTGATGCTGATAAAAGTTGAAATTTAACATCTACTCAGGCATCAGTTGCTAGACCAGGACTGTTTCCAATAATTCAAAATGATCTGTGACCAGTTTGTACACTTTAAATTCATTAGACTGGTGAATCCTGCCCTCTGGTAATAGCTATGGACACAGGTAGTAAAATTACCTGGATCTCCAGGAAATTTGCCATTGGGTAGCTTAGTCTCTTCTAGCTTTGCAAAGGGGTTATTATTATTATTATTATTATTATTATTATTATTATTATTATTATTATACCCTGGGACTAGGAGAGAACAAAGTGAGCACATTATCATCTAAGTTCTGAAATGATACCTCTTGGGGAGAAAAGCTTGAGCCTTGGCAGGCAAAGGCATGGGCCCGCTTCACTGGCCCCTGGGTGAGGGGTTTGCTGCTCATAGATAAGATTCAGTGTAGCTTGACGTTGTCAACATGTCCTGGTGCAAATGCAATGCCCTTCTCTAACTTTGCCTGGAAAAGTGGCTCTCAGGACAGCAACTTTCCTTTTCCAGGCACAGCATCCTGAGCATGCTTCCGCATAAAGAGCACTCAGACATTGGTCATTAAAGACATCAGTCAGTGCAGGGCAGGCTTTAGGAGTGTCACATGACATGTGGTTTAATCACTTGCGGGTAGACATGTTTTCAAGTGTATGCTACTCTTAAGTGTAAATTTATGCAAGTACTATATGGGGGCGTATCTGCAGGAAATAAGAATTTGCCATTGAGGGTCAGATTAGATTACAGTATAGATTACATTACAATTTTATAATTATATTATAATTAGGTTAGATTATTACAAGGGCTCCAGAACAAATGAATGGAAGGAATGGGTTAAGTGCTACTGCAGCCATTTTTTTGGCTTGGCTTTATTGTTCTTTCAGATGAGGAGCTATTTGATCACTCAAGTCTTGTGCACTCAACATACTGGGTGAGGGAGACATACCATGCAAAACTTTTTGTAGCCATAAGTCAGGCTGAAAGCTACCATACATTTGGGCTTATGTATTGTGCCTTTTATGGTGTTTTGGTCTGCAGAATGTATTAAAATATTTTGTTAAGGTATAATTTGTGTACAATGTAATGTGTTAACCCTAAGTATGCAATCTGATGACTCAATAAGAATTTAAAATCAGATAATTGTTGCTAAGATGAAGATGAGTTCATCTTAGGTGTGTACTGTGATAACTTAATGCACACAATCATGTGATCATTGCTAAAATAAAAATTTCATGGTCCTTTTTCAAAATCCTCTCCCCTCCCCCTTTACAGTCAATCTTCTATTGGCAATGCCTCATCTGCTGTTGTAGAATAATCCTCTTGTACACCGTGAAGATGTGTCACTCTGATTGGTTTAATAAAAAACTGAATGGCCAATAGGTAGGCAGGATTTCCAGGCACAGAGGACAATGGGAAGAAAAAGGGAGGAGGTGGAAGAGGCAGGAACACAGGGTAGACAGTATGCAGATAAGGTAAATGAGCCTCAGGGTAGCACATAGATGAATAGAAACAGGTTAATTTAAGTTAAAAAAAAAAACTAACTAGAAACAAGCCTAAGATATCCGCTGAGCTTTCATAATTAACAATAAGTCATCATTTGTGAGCTGATGGCCCAAAGAAAATCACAACCACAATCTACATCATTCATCCATAATAGTACATTTTTCATATCAGAATTAAAACATCTCTAAGTTTTGGTTAAAGTTTTTCATATCACTCATTTATTTTATCACTGCATTTGTTTTTTTCTTTTGTAACTTTAAATATGTGCACAAAATATTAAAATCTTTATCTTTAAATTAAAAATGTTTATGGTGCTTATATTTCTTGTGTATACACTGGGGGATTCACACACCACAGCATCCATATGGAAGTTAAGAGTATAATTTGTAGGAGCCAATTCTCTCTTTCTACCACTTGGCTTTTGCGGATCCAACTCAGGTTCATCTGGCAAATACCTTTACCCACCGAGCCATCTCACAGGCTCCCAAATCCTAATTCTTTAACCTTAAATCTTAAGACCTCCCTTTACAAATTCTTTTGTCTCTGGTATTTCTATAGCTGCTAATTCTTTCCTGTAGGCCATTTTCTCTTGTTTCTTTACAAGCTTTGTGTAGCTTGATTGGATGCCAGATATCGTGAACTTTATGAACATAAAGTTGTTGCATGCTCATCTTATTGCTTCCCTTTATGAATGCTGAGATTTTTCCAGGCAAACAGTTAACTTATTTGTGATTCATTTTACCGTTTAAAGACTTCCTTTGGGCTTGTTATAGTAGCGACAGCAGCCTTTACTCAGGCCTAATTCAGTCCCAAACTCTGGTACCATTGTTATTTTTGCTTGGAAGGCTTAGTTTCTAAAAATATTGACAGAGAGGGAGCATTGTGCTGATACAAATTTCTTTCGGGCACCACCCCCACTCCTACCCCCACCCCCACCTCCACCACTTATACACTCGGACTGAAGAGCTTTTCTTTTCTGTCTGTGATACAGTCTTAAGTAGCCCAGGCCAGTCTCAAACTATCTACATCCCTGAGGATGACCTTGGACTCCAGATCTTCCTGCCTCCAGTTCCCAAGGATTAGAGCCGAGCACCACCATCCCCATGCCTGGCTGAAGAACTTCCTCTAACATTTCATGGTGAGATCTCTCAAATTTTTTTGCTTTCAGTTTTTGAAAGCCATTCCTCCTGGATATAGAACTCCAGAAGGGTATCTTTCTTTCTTTCTTTCTTTCTTTCTTCCTTTCTTTCTTTCTTTCTTTCTTTCTTTCTTCCTTCCTTCCTTCCTTCCTTCCTTCCTTCCTTCCCTCCTTTCTCTCTCTCTCTCTCTCTCTCTTCTCTCTCTCTCTCTCTCTCTCTATCTCTCTCTCTCTCTCTCTCTCTCTGTACTTCAAAGCCGTGGCTCTATTTCCTTATGGCTTATATTGTTTCTGGGGAGATCTGTGCTGTTGTTTTAATCCCTGTTCCCCTACAACATATATATTTTTTTCTCCAGCTACTTTGAAGGGTAAGTTCCTTAACACTGACTGGGAGTAGTCTGATTATGATAATATTGATGTGCTTCCCTGTTTCCATTCCTCAGCATCACAAACCTCTAGGTCCTAGATTTGGAGGTTCTTTTTTTCCCCCTCTTAAACTTTTGCTTTTCTGTTTCTATACTCTTATTTTTGAACCTTGTTTATTGATATATAATTAGATAGATCACTGTCAGTTTGTTCAATTAACTTTTTTTCCTGTGTGCTTTGTTGAGGGATAATTTCTAATGTTAGATTCAGCCTTACTGAACTTTTCTTTGTATTGCATCATGGTTAGCTTTAATTGTCAACTTGACACAGTCTGGGGCCATCTTAGAGGAAACTAACTAGATCAGCTTGGCCTGTGGACGACTTAGTTGGTTCTTCACTGATACAGATGCCCACCATGGGCAGCGCCATCCCTGGGCAGGTGGTCCTGAACTGCATAAGAAAGCCAGCTAAACACATGCCTTAAAATGAGCAAACTAGCAAGTGGTATTCTTTCACAATTTCTTCTTCAAGTTCCTGCTTTGAGTTCCTGCACTGACTTCCCTCAATGATGGGCTATGACCTGGAAGTATAAGCCAAAAATAAACTTCCTCTTTAAGTTGCTTTTGGTCAGAGTGTTTTATCACAGCAATAGAAAAGAAACTAGAACAGATTGTATTTTTTAAAATCCTCATCATTTTATTTTGTTTTTACTTTAGCTATAACTTTTGAAATTTCCATTTATTATTTTTTATAACCTCTTTTCTCCTTCCATGTTTTCCTATGTTGTGATCATAATCAACAGATTTTTGTCAGTGGTTTTAAACTCCTTGACTGATAATTTCATTATCTGCATGTGTGGTAATTTTTGACAAAATATCAGACAGGAGGTAAGGGTTGGGCTGTTTCATATTCCTGTAATGAGTCTAACACTCTTTAAAGCTGGGCTTCTTATGGTAGTTAGCAATGTTTCTTGTAGCTTTGTGTTTTATTTGAAGCTGATTTGGGACAGGGTAAGTTAACCTTTATTTCAAGGCAGTCTTTTAAGGCATGAGCCTACCCCATATCTGGGGGAGAGGGCTGCTCTCTGTTGTGCCCCCATGAGAACTGGAACTATTTTCAAGCCTGTGTCAACTGTGGGAATTGTCTGTACACAGTGATGTTCTTTCCTTGGAGGCTGTTTCCCCATTTGCTGTGGGTTCCACGTTACACATTGGACACTGGGTTTCTAGAGAAGGTTCTAGAAGGACTCTATGCAGGTTTTTGGAGTCCTTGCTCTGCATGACTCCTTCATTCCTGATACTTGCATAAAGTTGGCTTGCACTCCCATACTTCTGTCTTCTGTCTCATCAACGGAGTGAGATTGCAGGACTCTCGGCTGAAGTCCAGAAAGTGTGCGCAGGCAGAGCACATTGCCAAGCTGCACCCTTCTCCATCCCCTCCTCCTTTCTCAGGAAGAATGATGCTGCACTGCCTGTTGTGCAAAGTCTGAAAATGGTTACTTCTCAAGCGTGGCTTTGTTTTCTACCTGTTTGTGACTGGAGAGGAGTGCTGGATGCTCCTGTTGTGTGGCTGTTTCTTTTAAAGTGAAACATTCTCTCCTGAAGAGGAGTGGGGGCCTCCCAAGACTCCAGAGCTAGTGAAAATTGCAAGGCTCAAAAAGTTCACAGGATTCCAGGATTCACAAAGTCCTTCCCCCAAATTATAAAAATAGTAAATAATCACTGGGGGTGGGGAGTAGAGGAGTACCTGAGAGGTAGCTTTCAAGAATTATCAGTCAGGCTGAGGTGGGCTTTTCAGTCTTACAGCTAGTGTTGAGTCAGCCATGATTCCACAATCCACCTTTCTCCATGCTACCATTAAGTGACCCCAGCGGAACTACTGGTTCATTAAGCTAGAGTCAGAAAGAATTTTTTCCTTTGGTCCATTCTGTGTGCACTGTCTGCTGTGAATTACAGTTATTCACATCTCCCAAGGAAAAGTCACACAGCACCTCCCAATGCAGCTTTTGTTATTTTTAAATTTTGCTTTTTTATCTTTTTTATGAATGTGGGTGTCCTATCTGCCTATGTGTCTGTGCTTTGCATGCACACAGTGCCTGTGGAAGTCAGACAAGGTTGTCAGGTCCCCTGGAACTGGAGTTACAGACAGTTGTGGATGCTCATGTGGGTGCTGGGAAATGAACCCGGGTTCTCTGGAAGAGCAGCCAGTGTTTCTCACCATTTCACCTGCTTTTACTTTGTAATCGAATTCCTGTTGTGTTATTTGATTTCCATAAATAATATTACAATGATACTGACCAAGAATAAAGCCAGTCGCTTCTTACACTTCAAAACACACAACTACTTAGGTAGTCATGAACACCCTCAGATTTACCACAATCTGCAGTTTGATAGCAATAGATACAGTTTTGGCCTTAATATGGACAAAGCATTTGGCCTGATAGTCATCTAAGAAATCTAAAGTTCATAGAATAGAAAATGAGACAGAATAGAAAATGAGACAGATTTTAGCACAATTAGAAAAAAGCTACATACTAAGAAAATGGACATGTCTGGTCTATTTTTTTCTTGCTTGCTTCTGCATACCTCATTTGGTTTCTTCAAATGACTTGCTCATGTGAATAGGCTCTGTCAAAGGTTGAAAGTGGAATTTCCCAACCATAAATAATCACCCTCCCACCCAGTATCTAAGAAGAAACCATAATGGAGCTAAAGAAATGAGGCAGTAAGATTAATAGCAAGATACATAGTGTAAGAATTGAGTTTGTAGTCAGCTTCATGGGTTAGGAAGGGGCCCATCAGACTTCCTACACAAGCCTCAGGTTTTCCTCCTTAGAGCCCTTGGAGCGGTCCACTAAGCGGTTTTCTGGAAGGATCATGATGTAGACTCTCTTTGCTGTGAATTGTTAGGGCTCCGAGGGATTTTATAATCAGCAACACTACTCATTCACTGTAGAGTTAATGATTTTGGTTTGGTGACTAGTTGACCAAGTTGCTTTCTGGCTGGAATGGAAGATGTGGTCCTGGTGTATTCAAAACCACAATGCATTTTCCACAAAATTCCCTCACAAATGAGGGCAAGGAATGTCAGTGGACATAGAACCGTGTTCCAGCTTTTACAAGAGGGTAACTTAGCTTTGGGAGCTGGATGAGAAACTTGGTTTTTGAGACAATAAGGGTTTTGAACTTCTGGGAGATCCTTGTTCCCCTTAAATTCATTATAAGAATCCCTGTTGTTATGAGGTTGCAGCATGCACAGGGAGGCCAACGTCAAGGGCAAAAAGAACTCATCAGAGCTTGGAAGTATTCACTAATGGTCTAAGCATTTGGGAAATTAGTACTCAAACAACCCTCCTAGCCTAACACTGGGTGGAGTGTTGCTCAGTTTTCCATGTCACAGCCTTTTGTGACTTGCCTCTTGCTAATGGCCAGAGGTCACTAACATTCAAAATATAAGGTTGAATAATTCATGAAATTGAAGAAAGTACTGTTGGAATCACATTCAGGGTTCTGCCAAATGAAAGTCTGGCAGAGTCAACCTGGTAAACAAACAACTGAAGGAGGAACTGTTAGCACAGGAGATATCAGGACATAGCCCCACACTATATAAACATTGAAGGGAAAGCATTGAGAAAACTAGAGTCGTAGGATTGGCTTTCTGCTTTCTTTATGACTATACTGCAAAAGCCGAGTACAAACAATATATCACTTCCATGTATTTTATCTGAAAAACAGTAATGTGCCTTTAAAAATGGCATTTTGAACAAATTATCTTTTTGAACTTTAAGGAGGCATTACTGTGATTCATCCTGGGTTTTTGTTAAGTATAATATAAACTTATTGTTTATCAATTTCGTTGTATTATTTAGATAGTTCCTATAAAACTTTTTTAATATTTAGTGTGGGTTTTTGTCATTAAGGAATTGACTGCTTGAGCAAGCATAAGGGATTTATACTTGTTCACAAGTATAAATTGTGTGTATTTATAGTATTCAACATGATATTTTTGGTATGGATGATTTGTAGAATGCCCAACTTAAACTGCAAGAGGTGCATTATCTCACATACTTATTTTTTGGTGGTGAGAACACTGAAATATATGCTCTGAACAATACTCAAATATGCTGTATTAGGTACTTTAGACATCACTGCTACCTGGCAAAAAGCAACTTAACAAAAGAAGGGTTACTCGAGACTCCTGGGTGGCAGTCTGAGGCAGGTGGCCACATTACATCCACACAGTCAGGAAGCAAAGAGAGATGAATGTTGCCACTCATTAGGCTATCCTGTTTCTTTTTCTCCCTTTGTTCACTTTGGACTCTCAGCACTAGTTTAGGGTAGTTCTTGGTTCATCAGTTAACCCTCTGTGGAAATGCTCTAAGGACATACTAAGGTGGGAGTCCCAAGTAATTATAAATCTAGTGAAGCTGGTAATGGAGATTAGCCTTCATGTATGCAAAACATTGCTATTATGCTTTGACTGTTACTCAGTTGTGTTGCTGCTATAGCTTCTTACTGGAGAAGCTTGGTGGTTCAGCCCTTTAGTAAAATGGAGAAGAAAGGACATGTCCTAAGATGACTCTTCCAGCAAGAGGACTTTAAGATGCATATCTGGCAATAGACCAGATGTCTCAAGGAACCTATGGATCTGACCCAGCAGCACTTTCAGACCATTTTTATAAATGAGAAAAGAACAGTGCCAAAAATCCTGGGATGAAGGTCTTTCCATGGTGGCTCTGGGTTTTATAGCACCTACTAATTTTTCTCCCTTCCTTGCATGCCTCATCTCCTCATCCTGATTTCCTTTCCTAAGATGGAGGCTCTCTCCTTCCTGTCCCTGAGACTTGTCATTAGTAGTCACAATCATCTATCTGGGTAGTTGTTGCAGTCTGGTCCTTCAGTTTCCAAAATAGGCAAACAAGTGGGGATTCCCATGCAACTATCTTGGGGTGCAAATAGAATCACTTGTCCTTTGTTTCGCATCTCCTAGGATACGCTGGAATTCATGTTTTCCTCTTCTAAAAGAGATGCTTGCATTTCTTTTTTTACTTGCTTTTTCCCCGATTCTCATGCTGAGTAGTATCCTGGAGGCCTTCTCAGTTCTAAGGGTTAGTCTTGACCCCAAGTGTAAGTTAAGAACTGGAAAATCTAATGAGTCTGTTAAGGCCTCCCAAGCTTTCAGATTATGCCTCCTCCAATAGGAAACTTAATTGCTACAGTGAATCTAGTCCGTAAGACTTGATGGATGCAGGAGGAAGGACTCACCAAATACAGGCCCTCAGAGTTCACCAGAAGTAAGACAAACACATTTCTTTTCTTTATAACTTACCAAGTCTGTGACACTATGTTGTAGTGTGAACCTAGTTGGCATCAAGTTGAAAATGGCCACCTGTGGTCCAATGAATCTTTGTTCATTGCTTCAAGGGTGTCCTTTTTCATCTAGATAGGCCAGGATTTTATGATACCAGAGGTGAGGATTATTTTTAAGTTATACACGTATCTTCAACCAAATGATCCTGGAGTGATCTCTGTGCAAGAAGGACTATGTCTGGAGCGGGTACAGCCTCTGCTGTACACTGTCAGAAGGCCATCTCTGTCCCATCTTCCAACTTCTGTTCATTGAGTACTGGAATTGAGCCAGAACCTTCAGTCCTAGCTCACTACTCAATTTTTATGGTGGCATGAACTCTGCAACCTTTTGACTTCCCTCTTACCAAGAGATTTTAGTTAGATGTGTGCAGTAGTTTGAAAGAAAATGGCCCCCAAAGGGAGAGGCACTATTGGGAGATGTGGCTTTGTTAGAGTAGCCATGGCCTTGTTGGAGGAAGTACATCACTGTGGAGGCAGCTTTGAAGTGTCTTTTGCTTAAGTCATAGTTGACTTCCTGTTGTTCGCTGCACACGGCCATGCTCCCCACCATGATGAAAATGGACTGAACCTCTGGAACTAAAACAAGCCATCCCAACTAAATGTTTTCATTTATGAGAGTTGCTGTGGTCATGGTGTTTCTTCACAGCAATAAAACCCTAAGACACTGTGTTAGACAACTTCTTAGTAAAATAAAATCTGGAAAGGGAAAAGGCACTTGGTACAGAAAAAAAGCGGATCCCCAAACCATTTCGGTAAGAGTGAAACAGGAAACAAACAAGCAACACACCTACAATAAGATCTGGGATCAGAGGGTGCCTCCCACTGCTGAAAATGGAGAGTGGGTTACTGTTACTTGAATGACTCCCCACTTAACTTTAGAACATTCCTACAATCTGTAAAGTTTATCCATACTGGTTGAGGACTGTCATATGCTCTTCCCAAACCGTTAAATACATATACACTGTGACTTTTTTTTTTTAATCTTGGGATTCAGCTCAGTTCCTGGCCCATGATAGGTATTCAGGGACTATTTTTTGAGTTAAAAAATAAAAACAAATACCCTAGCCTGATTGGATGGAGAACTGTACCCAAGGCAAAAGAGAAATACAGGAGGTGGGAGTGAGGGTGGGGAGTGGTGAGGTTTGGCACGCCACAGGTAAATATGAGTGTTGGGAGTGGTGAATGTTGAGTTCATAGATGAATTAAAGCATTTGATAACCTTGTAAATAGACTACTGTATATTTATATAAATGGCACACTTAGCTTTTAGTTCCAAGGAGCTAAAATAACTGTGAAAAATGAAAGAGTCCATCAGTCAAATGCTTGTTTTGCCTACGTGAAAGTCAAACAACCAACAGAACTGATTTTTTTTCCTCCTATGAATTGAAGCGTTGTTCCATGACCCAGCACTGCAGTGCATGCTCCTGACTCAAGGCACTGTTGACTGTTCTGAGGCTCTGGCTCCTGTTCTGCAGGCTCCTGCTGGGGAAGGGTTTGCTAAGCCATGCTGCGGGCTCTATAACTAGCTGTGAAAGTGACCAGTTGGAGTTTAGTCAACAGGGCTATTAGGTTAGTGTGTCTTCTTCAGGACATTGTATGGAGAGAAATGAGGAGGGTAAACAGGGAAAATGGGCCACATGCTATCACTTCTCTATGGTTTCTTTGTTTTAAGACAGGAATGGAATTTCATGTAACCCTGGCAGGCCTCAAACTAGTATGGAGCTGAGAATGATCTAGAACTCTTGATTCTCCTGTTTTATCTCCCAGCACTGGGATGATTGGCACTGTGCCACCACCCCCAGTTTTCATGTTACCGTCTCTTTAACTTAGAGACAATTCTAGTCCTTTAGCTGTAGAAGGGAAGGGCAGTTACATGTGCACATATAGATTATTGAAAGACCTCTCGAAGGGGGGCTGGGGAGATGACTCAGCAGTTAAGAGCACTAGCTGCTCTTTCAGAAGACACAGGTACAATTCCCAGCATCCACGTGACTTCCTACAGCCTTCTGTAACTCCATTACAGGGAGCTAGAACCCTCCTCTGGCCTCGTCAGGTATCAGTCACACACATGGTATACACACACACACAGGCATGAAATCCATACTTATAAAATAACAAATATTTTTTTAAATTTAAAAAAAAAACCTGGAAAGTCAAATGATGCCTTCCTTAAGATGTCCAGGCAATAACCCCTGTGAGAACATTGTGATGCATGGAAGTAAGAATTCTGGTGATTGGCTAAATAAAGGATTTGCTCACCCTAGATTATCGGAGTGGCCTGGTGTGATGATGTGGTCTTTATACAGGAGGCAGGGTGTTGAAGCCAGGGACAGTGTGAGGGCAGGAACAGGGGTTATGGGCAGACAGACTGATTTGGAGACGCTGTGTTGCTGACCTCAGAGACAGGAAAAGGGGCACAAGGCAGGATGCTCAGCAGCTTCTAAAAACTGAAAAAGGCTCATTCCCAGACGTCTACAAGAAGTGCAATCTCATCTATACCTTGCTCTTTTTTTTTTTTTTTTTTTTTTTTCGAGACGGGGTTTCTCTGTGTAGCTTTGGTGCCTATCCTGGCGCTTGCTCTGGAGACCGGGCTGGCCTCGAACTCACAGAGATCCGCCTGCCTCTGCCTCCTGAGTGCTAGGATTAAAGGCGTGCGCCACCAACGCCCGGCTCACCTATACCTTGCTTTGCAGCTCTCTGACCTGAGCACCCAGATACCTGCGTGTCATTTGGTAGAACAGCAGCAGAGAACTACTAATACAGACTCTTTCAATTGCTTAGCAGAGAGTCCTCTAAATTACCCAAAATGAATATATTCCAGTAGGAATACAGTTTACTTTTAGCATTAAATGATATTAAAAAGACAAAAAAACCTAAGACTTTTCAATTGTAATTCTCCCAGAGAGGGGAAAAAAGACTATTTTTTGTGTATATGTGCCTTCGACTAATTCTAAAATCTAGGGAGAACTTAAGTAGTGGACAGCAAGGGCTCTTTCCCTTTGCTGTGGACTTTGTCTTGCATAAGTCATTGTCCTTGAGTTTTCAGAGCGTCTGTTTAGTTGAACTTAGGCACTGTAATTCATAGATACACTTGATTGAACACAAGAAAAACACAAATGTCAGGCTGTGCCATAATTGAGAGCAGGAGCTGCTCTCAAACCTTCCCCTGGGCACTCCTGAAAATACCCCTACCTTAGATAGAGGATAAATACACAGAAAGATAGAGTGTTATAAATTTATCCTTTCTGTTATAGAAAAGACACTTTTATAATTTAACATCTCAAAACTGACCCATAGACATCCAAAAGACAGGCTTATTTTTGGAATATTCTTTCAGAGTGGTCTCAAAGCCATTCGTATTGAAAGTTCTTACATGGGCATATGTATCAAAACCAATTCAAGACTCTGCCAGGATTCCCATTTCTTACTACTGTGATAAGGAAGAAATTGCAAACACCAGCTAGATAAAACTGTTGAAGTGTCTAGAGAGAGTGATAAAAAGTGGAATGGACTCCTTTCCAGTGAGCAGCGGAAAGAAGAGGTGCGCCATTTAGCAGGTTGACGACTTTAGAATAATGGCCTTTGTGCAAGAGATCATTACCTAGTTGAAAGGCTCTCAAAGTTTGATCATTCCAGCAAGGTGGGAGCTTGGCAGACGCACAGACATGGAAACTGAGACATTGTTGCTTCTGGCAGGCTCCGGGCTGTTGTGTTGGCTGTCCTCCAGTTGTCTTCGGTTCCATGGACAAAGTCCAGTTCCCTCCCTGGCCGTGAAGCAATCTCTAACTTCACAGTTCTTTCCGGACTCAGTTTACCTCTTTTCTTGCATGGAGTGTCCCCTAAAAACTCCAGCACTAACGATTAGGGTCAGAGTCCCTTCCAGCTGCAAGGACAGCAGTTACGTGTTTCCAAATAGATCAACCTCACCATCCTCTCCCTCAGCTGGCACTTGCTTAACAGAAGGGACTGTGCCATGCTCACCTTGTGTTCTCAGTGCCCCAGTGAAACACGCCACACAGATGCTCAAGAGATTTTGACTGACTGCATGCACTGTGAGTATTGTTTTGATACTTTTGTAACAAAGCCATTTTCATTCTTTTTTCTCTGTCCCCCTTTCCCCTCTCTCCTCCTCTCCCTCCTCCTCCTCTGCTTCCTCTTCTTCCCTCTCTCCTCTCCCTTCCCTTCTTCCTCCCCCTCCTCCTCTCCCTCCTTTCCTCCTTTCTCCTCCTCCTGTCCCTCCCTCTCCTCTTCTTCCTCCCCCTCCTCCTATTGCTTCTTAGATTGCTGTATGTGTGGTGGTTTGAATGAACTGTTTCCTGGCCCCATTGTCTATTTGACTAAATGACTAAGGTGAATGCAGAAAGGGAAGTGTGTCAATTACCTTTCCATCCTTCTGGCAAAATAGCCAAGATAATTAATGTTCACTGAGTGAGGCTCATCTTGGAAGTTCCTGTGGGAAGGTAGCATATTGTGGCAAGAGCATAGCATGAGGAGAAACTGCTTACTTCATCACTAGCCAGGCAGAAAAAAAAGAAAGAAAGAAAGAAAGAAAAGAAAAGAAAAAAGAAAGGGGAAAAGGCTAAGGCCCCACAATCACCTTTGCGGGCATGCCCTCAAAGACCTGAGGCCCCTGTCAGAAGACCTCACCCTACAAAAGCCCTTCCACTGTCAAATAATGCAGTGGGCTAGGGGCCAGTTATTGACACATAGGCTCAATCCATAGCAGGAAGCTCGTGGTAGGAAACTCTTTGAAAACAGTCACTAGCATCTGGGAACAAAAGCCTGCTAAGCTCGGTCCTCAAAGGGGACCAAGAAGAAGATTGCTGAATTCAGCAGGCTCTGGGAATCTAAGCCAGGCACCATGTGCAAGCCTACTCTCTGCCCACTGAGGACAGACTTCCGCCTGACTCTGGGTGAGTCTTTCTTTTTGCCTCAGAGAAAAAAAGTAGTCCTGTCCCTACTCACCAATTCCCAGTCTGCACCCTGTCCCCACTCCCCTGAGCCACTGTCAGCTTGCTTCCAACTGGACTTTTAAAAGTCATATTCCACCTTGTGGCCTTTCAGCCATTGTATGTGGACACATTTTGGAGCCTGC
Source organism: Cricetulus griseus (assembly GCF_003668045.3). NCBI lineage: Eukaryota > Metazoa > Chordata > Mammalia > Rodentia > Cricetidae > Cricetulus > Cricetulus griseus. The sequence goes on along the minus strand of NC_048595.1, from coordinate 280,028,615 downwards.
CTGCTGATATGGGCTGTGTGTCTGAATCTCCTCAAAACTCATAAGCTCTAGTGTGAGAGTAACAGGGGATAGGGCCTTTGGGAAGTGACTAGGGTTTGTACGTTTTATGTGTTTGTATGGGTGTGTCGTGGGTGCACTTTAATAGGAGGTCCTCTAACCTAAGCCAACTTCTCTGTCTAAAATGTGAGCATTCAAAGCTTAACTTTAAGCTCCCTGAGGTTGCTCTCCACTTCTGGGAATGCAGCTCCCACCAGATTGGGGACCCAGTAGAACTCAGAGAGGGGCTCAGTGTCTGATGGGCAGCCTCTGCAGCTGTTGAGGTCTCAGCTGAGCCATTGGGCAGGGGTATGCTATGCAAGATGGATGCCTTCGTTGGGAGAGAGAGAGAGAGAGAGAGAGAGTCCTAACACATCAGGACACTCTGCTGTGTCTACACCAGAAAGCCAGAAGAGCCATGGGTTTGTGTGTTCTTGTTTGCTCCATGGTAAACAGAGGCAGCCCACACTGGGCTCGTAGATCTTTGCTGAGTCTAGCAGCCCCTCCTCAGACATAAAGAAGCCTCTCTGCTCGTGGAGCCAATGTTGTAAGTTCCACCCAGGTCTGCTCTCAAGTCTGGCAATGACTCAAAAATCTCTTTTTCACCCTTTCACAGAGTGCGTCTCCCTGGTGTATTTTAAGCTGGCACAGTTAGCAAAACCCGCTGCTTTCGTTTCTGTATCTGAAATAGCCAGAGGTAACTTGGCATCCTGATAGCCTTCCTTGGATCACAAGTGCTTTTGTATAGTCTTGCTGCAGAGGAGAGCCTGTTTACAGTCAAACTAGGCATGGAAACTCAAGTTCCATTTCGGAGAGGTAACATGACACAGCTATACCATATAGATGTATACACTTTTAAGTTGTTGAAGAAAGGTGTGTGCAGCACAGTTTACATGTGTTCCAGGTCCTCCACCCCACCCCAGCCCCCACCCCCGTGACCCAGAAAGGGACCAGAATCAATTTCAAATGGAGCCAGTTTCAAATTGCTAGAACAAGTAAAACAGGGGGTGCTTAACTTTTGAATTACATCAGAGGACAACATGAGGGAGTTAGTTCTTTCCTTCTGCCATGTGGGTTCTAGGGGTCAAACTCTGGTCATCAAGCTTGATGACCAGCATCCTCACCCACTGAGTCATCTCACCCTCTGAAGCTCGGAATATTTAACAAAAGTAAGTAATAAAGCTTGGAAGGGCAATACCAAGATCTCACAGCCATCCTATCACCTTCCAGGGTGGCTCTGTTAAGTTTTCAAAGAGAAACATAAAATAGAAGCAACAGGATTCACCCTCTAACAATTCATCATATAAATGGAAGATAAGACAAAACAAAGGGAAATTACAGTAGTTCCCCTTTTCATGGTAGGTTCTAAAAGCAGTGAAACTGTATGAGATAATGACAAACTCTGTACCAGCCAGACGTTTTGATCTTGTAACAAATACTTGTAACAATGAAAGAGAAAGAACAATATATTTTGATGCACTGCTTCAGAGGTGTCAGCACAGTTGCTGGCTGGGTTGCTTCTGGTCGATGGTGGCACAGGACCCCGTAGAAAGATGTAGCAGAATAAACTGCTTACCTCACTATGTCCAGCAAGCAGAGGAGACAAGAACACACACCCAGCATCCTGCTGTCCCTAAATAGCACAGTGACTGAAGTTTCTACTGCTTCACTATGCCATCAAGTTATACATCCATCTGTTATTTTTATCTAAGTTGTTCTATTTACCAATAAAGATTTGGGAGTCAGATATTGGGGTGAAAAGCTGCTAGATCAGAGAAGCCAAGAAGTAACCAGCTGACATTCCTTTTTGGTTGGAGACCCAGAAAGAAAGAGTCTCTCCACATCATCCAAAACCAAAAATGACTAGGAATCACTAAGTCCCTCCTTATTTCTTCCTTTGCATCTCTCTATCTATATTCCTGGCTTCTCCGTCCTCTCTATAGCTAATTCTTGTAAGCTAGTAGCTGGCTCCACCCCTGATCCAAGGTTAATTTTATTAACACAGTCTCAAGGTTTCACGGAGTGATCAAATATCCCACAACACTCATCTATGGATTTATCTGCTGATGAAGACAGAACTCTGATGGTCCAGTTACATTTCAACATTTTGGCATCAAACCTTCAATATATGACTCTTTTGGATGCTTCATAGACACACCATGACATCTCTATAGATTGTATTTTTCTATACATATAGACCAATAATGCCAATTTTAATCTGTAGATTAAGCACAGTAAGAGATTAATAATAGTAACTAATAAGAAATACAGTATCAGTTGTAACAAAAGTTTTATGAATGAAGCCTCTCATGATATTCTGTGGGGCACTCACCTTGTGATGACGTGAGATGACTCAATGCCTACATGATGAGGTAACGAGGTGAACAGCCTAGGCTTTCTGATGGACAGTGAGGCACCTACATAAGGGTCACTTGAACATGAATACTATGATACCTCATTCATCAGTCTGACAACCAAGATGGCTACCAAGAGACATTAACAAGCAGGTAGTTTATGAACCAAGATGAAGTTTATATACATGGCAAAGGGATGGCTTATGTCCTGGTCAGGACTAAATGGGACTATGGAATTTCGTTGTATTTTTTAAAATGGTGTGTATCTTAACTAGTATTAGTTATTTCTGGAATTTCCCATTTAGTATTCTCAAGCTATAATTGACCATGGGTAACTGAACCATAATAAGAAGCATTAATAGTATCAATTAGTTTGTTAATTATTAATTAATTTTTGAAGCGGGGTCTCTTTGTAGCCCAGGTTGTTCTTGAACTTGCTTTGTAACTGAGCTTGGCCTTGAACTCTTCCTGACAGCTGGGATCATGGGAGTGCACCACCATGCCCAGCTTTCAAGTGACATTTTAGAGGAGATCTATTTGATAGTGTCCTTTATCGAGAGTAATCTGTCTGGAAAGGGGAGGCTGTTGCTTCAGGCCATGATGGTCAGAGAAGTAGGGTGTATCAGGGGAAGTCAATAAGAAGCTGGCAGGGGACAGGAAGCAGGGTATTTCCAGAGAGGAGAGAGAGGGGAAAATGATGCATTTGGGCTATTCCTTTGCTCCTGCACACTTTAATTCACTAGAGGGAAATCTAGAGGCGAGAGTTTTGCCAAGCCTTCCCAGCCCTAAAACAGAACTTCAGAGTGTTACCTTTGGATAAAAAAGGGGGCATCTCTGGCTCAAAGACCTTCTGTCTGTCTATGAAGGGCCACTGGAGGTGAAGAATGGATGCTCTTTTCTCCAGTGTGAGTTACTGGCTTATAGCAGGTAGATCTCACACAGGTCCTCTGCCCCCTGAAGCCACTTGGCATCCACTATTCCTCCTTTGTCATCTTGCAAATGGTTCACACACTGCATATGGCACTTGTGAGGTAGCTGTAACTGGCCTCTTGCTGTCTCCGGAAACTTCTGCCCATGGTAGTGTAGCATAGAGATGACTCAGTGGGGTCCAACTACACACAGAAGGCATTTAGGCAGTTTTTCCCTAAAACTCAGCTCGGTCAGCTACAGCACTCTGCCCTGACCCTGGCATTTTTGTAGGGCAAAAGATCACTGAGTTACACAGCTCCTTGAAATGTAGGCCCAAACCCAGAAGTCCATTTTTTATGGCTGAATACACACATTGTGCATCTGTGTGTGTCTCTGTGGTTCTATGGTACGATGTAAAAGGCCTGTTTGTGTATGCTAATTGAAAGGATTGAGTGTAGCAGAATTTCTGGTTCTGGGGAAACAAGGATGAAGAAGTTAAGTTATGCAGGGCTCAGCCCAAGGAGCCTGGTGACTCTAGGCATGTGTGGGAGAAGATGGGAAGAGGTGAACAGGAGTAGCAAGAGACAAGCCACAGAGAGAGGGGAACTGAGGGTGTAGGAGCATCAATGCTCAGAGGCTCCCAGTAGAGATGGGGTGGCGAGGGAAGAGAGCTGGCTGTCTCTGTGAAGATGGGTTTGCCCATATCCCATCTGGACCTCTCCCCTCCCCGCCTCCCTCCTCTGCCACCATGTTAATGTCTTGTGCTTCATGTAGTAATTGTATCTTCCATTTGCTGTGTTCTGCTACTTTGACCTCTGGGGCCTTGCTGTTGCTAGAGTGTCAATCTCTCCCAAGGCTAGCTAATTCCTAAATGGGAAACTCCTCATCTAGGAGCCTAGTTTGCCAGTCCAAAGCAACCAGTCCAGAGCCCACATTCCAACAACCACTTTTGATCAGGCTGTCAGCTTGGGGTCATTGTTGCACTTGCCTAATCACCTAAGAACAAGGGCTCAGAAAACTGGGGAGAGATACAGCAATGATTCAAACTATCCAATTCAGCTGGTATACCTGCCTTTTCAGCTTCTTGCCACAGAAACCACCATAATGACTTCTGTTTACAGGCCTCTCTTCTCCATGTACCTCTTAACTGGCCCTGGTACTTCCCTAAGCTGCCTCTCAAGACATAGGATGCCCCCATCTCCTGAGAACCCAAGAGCTCTTAAGAACACTTTCCAGGTTGTGGTCTGTTGGCCATATGATACCTAAATAATGGCCTCTTGTGAGCCAGGACCCTGCCTGAGGCAGGCACTCATGCTTCTAAATCCCCTTATCACTAGTTCTCTCCTATGTGTTCCCTTAGAGACTTTCCTCAGCTGATAAACCAGGTATGTGAACCCAAACTAAAGATGAAGGTTGATCTAATGGGCAACAAAGGTTCCTGATGTAGCTTCTGGACATATGACATGTCCTCATGACATATTTAAGGCTACAGTGAACCTTGGGAGCCTGCCTTCTAAGGCATCCAGTGTTTGGACTGGAAGTACAAATTCAATGAAATTAAAAAGTAGATTTGAGATAATTTGGCCTGTGACAAGGAGCTTGAGTGTGGTCTCACAGCTAGCTGAATGGCAGATGTAGGATTCGTATCCAGGCCATGTGGTCTTGGAGCTCATGCTCAACCACAGTGCTGTTTACTACAGTAGAAAGAATCCCTGTTGGGAATCCAGGGAAACCCTGCTCATGCACTCTGGCTCCGCCAATACTAGTTGTGTTACCTTGGCATGGTAAAACTCGTGTACAAGATAAGTGTAAAAATTGTGTACAAGATAAGTGGGTCTTTGTAACTGTGGTTAATATATACTTTATCTATTTCTGATATAAGTATGACACTGTATCAAATGTTTTGTTTGAAAGTTAAGCAAGACAAAGATTATTAAAACACTAAGTACTATGCCCAGTAAATAAATAGGTGGAAGGTAAGTATTTATGTCCCTTTTGATTCTTAAGCAAGGCATTGGCTGGTCATTGTGTTGTAAGTCTGTTCTGGCTTTTCTATAGCCACTCACACCTGGATTATTCTACATGGGTCAAGAAACTGGAGAACCTATCATTAGCAAAGTCTTGCTTGTGTGTAGGTCTATAATCAGAGCTGATACCCAGTCAGCGTTGATCCATTTTGTATGGCTGGATCTAAGTTCTCGAGACTGGGTACTTCATGAAGAAAAGAGGTTGGTTTAGGTTTTAGCTTTGGAAGCTGAAAGGTGACGGTTGAGTAGGTCCATCTTCTCAGCCTCTGGTGAGAGCCTGAGTAGAACATGTGACAGTGGCAGTGATGCAGCAGATGGCAGAGATCAAGAGCAGATAACAGGCTTTGTACAAACTTGCTCTCACAGCAACCAATCCAGCCCTGGTAGACCTAACCAAGGATTCTTTCTGAGGGTGTAGTGACCTAATTACTTCCCATCAGCCCCACCAGGCTCCACCCCTTGAAGGTCTTATCACCTCTCAGTACCTTTCTACTGGAGACCCAGCTTCCTTTGGGGGCTAAGCCATATCTAGATGACTGCAGCCCTTATGCTCTGTTGCAGCTCAGCACTTACAGCAGTTGGGACGTGTGTCCACCAGGTTAGTATTTGAATGTTCTCAGCCTCCTCCAGGGAGTGTCTCCCTGATAGGCCAAGCATCTGTTTTGTCTGCAGGACACCTAGCCCAGGGCAGGCTTTCAAGCCACTGCTGCAGGACTGTGGCTGTCTTCTATGCTGACCACACAGTGCCTGTTTTGCTTTTGTTCTAAGTCTCTACAACCTGACCATTGCAGGACAAAATGACACTGTGAGCACTGTGGCTCTTGGCTGAGGATGCAGTCACTGGGTGAGGGCCAGTGAAACATGCCAGGCCTTCTGACAGCCTATAGGGGAATGAAGAAGAGAGAATTTCCCTCATCTTGTCTCTCCTCTCCCCTGCCCTCTCTTCCTCTCCCTTTCTCCTTCCCTCCCTTCCTCCTCCTCCTCCACCTTGCTCTCTCCTCCCTCTCCTCTTCCTCCCCTCTCCTGGCCCCCTCCCCTTTCCTCTTCCCTCCCTTCCCTTCTTTCTTATGACCTCCTAAGAGAGAGGGTAACATTTCCAGACCTTTAGTAAAGCTGAAAATGTCCAAGTTTATGAAAATATTATTCCAAAATAGATCTGAGAGATAAAAATCACTTTTCTGTGGCTTAAGTAAAGCTGCCTGTGGCCTCTGAACCATGACTGCTTGCAGTGATAAGGGCCTGTTCTTGAAAACACCCTACTACAAATTCCATCTGTGGTGGGACCACCCAGCCACATTCACACTTACTGTCCATCTGCAGGCTATTGGCTTTGATCTGGTCCTTTTGGAAACGTGGCTGCAGTTTCCCATGAGCTTGCCCATGAAGCTGAGAAACACCTTCACAGTCACATTTGAGCTGTCACCGTGCAGCTTGGTGGCTTGCTTACTTTGGAGTTGTTGCCAAGCTTCATCCATTTTGCTGTGGGCCCTTGAGAAACAACTTCTGAGCTTTGGCAGGCTTGGCTAAGGTTTTTTTTTTTATGAGCCATAGTTATCACACTATTTTCACAGAGAAACCACCCACATAAGATCTTTCATATGTAACAACTGCTCAACTGGGCATTTCTCATGCATAAATTGTAGCTTTCTCAAATATCCAGTAGTAGACCCATTTTACAGATGGCAAAAATGAGATTTGGAGGCATTATTTGTCTTGCCTAGTGTGGAACCATGAGTGGATGCTTTCTGGGTGGTGGTCTGCCTACAGCACTACTGAGTGAAATAGATGAATTGTGAACATGGCAGCAAGCAGTTCCGAGGAAGCAGAAATTGGTTTCAATGATTTTAACTGTTTTCAAAAGGAAAAGTGGCTTAGTAGTAAATAGCACTGTCTACTTTTCCAGATGATCCCTGATCAATTCCCAGCACCCACATGGTGGGTCACAAATATCTGTAACTGCAGCCCCAGGGGATCTGATGCCCTCTTCTGGCCTCAATGGGCACTGCTTGCACATGGTGCACAGACATACATTCAGGCTCAACACTGTACTCATAAAATAGAAATAAATAAAATCTCAAAAAAGGTTTTTGTTAAAGGGAAGGTTGATTACCCTCTTATCCCCAATAACTTGAAAAGCTAAGGACGAGAAATGCTAAGCTCGTGTGTGTTGATTTATCACCAATTTCTAAGAACCAGGAACGAGGCTGGGGGATGGCTTTGTGGTTAGATTTCTTGTCACTGTGCCAGCATGGGAACTGGAGTTTAGATTCTCAGAACTCATGTAAATGCCAGGTGCACATGGCAGCTCACCAGCAATTCTGGTGTTGAGAAATCAGAGACATGAGATTGCCTGAGCAAACTGACCAACCGGAGGGCCATACCGTTGAGCTCTGTGTTCATGAGAGACCCTGCCTCATGAATAAGAGTGGCTGAGGAAGATTCCAGATATCAGCCCTCGGCCTCCACCCCACATATACGCATGTGCACTCTTGCACACATATGTGCATACCATAACAGGATACCATGCAACACATTTGCAAAGCACGAATACACACGCAGGCACACAAGGAAAAAAAAAAAAAAAAAAGAACCAGGAACGGGCTTAGCAATTTGGTAGCTTTTCCAAAAGTTTGTGCTTTAAGATGGTCATAGATTTTTGTCATTAAAAGAATGTCATCAGTGCTCCAGGGGCACGGACAGGCAAACTGTGAATTTGAGGTCTCTCTGAACTACATACATCTAGAGACCCTGCTCTAAAATGTTTTCTGTGATCAAGTGAAGTTCAGAATATAGACTTGGATGGTTAACCAGGTGTTTGCTGTGGGGTTACTGAGGTTTTTCAACAGTGCACTCTAAATGCCAGACAGCCAGTTCCTTGGAGAAGAAGATCCCCTTATACTAAGATTTCTTAGTATAAGCTGATTGCCATGGTGTAAATACTCCCACCATGGAGGCCTCTAACCATCAACATGGTACTGGTGATAAATAATCCCACATGGATGGCTTCTAACCATCAGCATGGTACCGGTGATCATGAGACAGACAGGGATGCCCGGCAGCATGCTGTTTTCCAGTGTGTCCACAAAGGTATGACAAACACATTAAATGGAAATACAAGAGCATATGCACATTAGCTTTCTATTACTGTAACAAAATGCCTCATGTTGTCAACTTACACACAGGGAACGCCTATTTTCGACCACAGTTTTGGAGCTGCTTTCAGTCCATGGTTGAGGGGGTTCATTGCTTTTGGGACTTGTGGGGGAGAAAGTGTGTTCACCTTGTGGCTAGCAACTATAGAAGAAGGAGGAGGAAAAGGAGGAGAAGGGGAAGAGAAGAAGAGGAAGAGTAAGAAGAAGGGAAGGAGGAGGGAGGGGAGGAGGAAGGGGAAGGAAGAAGAGGGTAGGTCCTACCAGCCTCTTTGAGGACATGTCTTCAATAACCTAAAACCTCTTGCTAGCCTCTCCTTTGTAAAGGTCTTTTGCCACCTCCCAGTAGGACTGCACTGGAGACCAGGCCTTCACCCTCCAGGCTGGGCATGTCTAACCTTTTGACATTGTCAGCCTCAAAGTTCACACTTGAGGACCAAGACATGGAGTTACTAAAAAGCAATCCTATAAAATCCTCATCATGTTTTAAGTTGGTGAATGATTTTATGTTGGACCATATTCACAGCAGTCCTCAGCTGTGTGCACAAGCCTTTGGGGGATCCTTCAGATCTGACCTACTACAGCACACAAGAGCAAACTCTAGCAAAGTAATTAGCTGCTTTCAGTAATTATCATCTTCGTTTTTAACAGAACTTACTTAATGAAAGTTCATGTAATTTAATATTTAACAATGAGTGTGTGTAACAGTTGGCGCACAATATGCTTCAGAATTTTAACAACGGACTTTTGCAAGCTGGAACCAGTCTCTGCTTATGATCCCCCAAAGGGTTGAGTGAGGTGGGAGTATATTAAGTGGTGCTCTACAAAATTACTTGAGCCGGGACCTTTCTTCAGGTAGTATTTTATGGGATTTGTGCTCTACAGAGAACACTTCAGAAATTGCTGATCCGCCCAACTTGGTCATTTCTTCTCCCTCATTTTTCTTTGTTTTCAAAGCTCCTGTATTTTTTTCTGACTGCTCTCTGGGAGCTCAGCATACCACACTTCTACTAACTTCAACTCCATAAAGATTTATTGGGCTCCTGTTAGGTACAAAACGTTACACTAGTACTACAGAGAATTCTAGATGACTAAGACTTAGCTCCCACCCTTGAGGGACACATGCACAAAGAACTACAGCGGAGAGCAGCATATGGCTAGGGCATAGGAGAGGTACTTAGTAATAACTTTCCGAGTTCAAAAGAAACAAAAAATCATGTCCAGTTGCAGATGTTATGATAGGAGAAGCTCAAATCTGATGGGAGCCTGGAAGTTGGCTGAGCCTTCTGCCTTGGACTGGAAGAGGGAAAGGGAGAATGGCCAGTGTGTGTGCATATTGTTTAAGGATGTCTTTATATATGCATCCCTCGCTTCATCCAGCAGACACAATGGGAGGCTCCAAAGAGCCCGTCTTTTTACAAAAAAGTTCACGTTTTCATCATCAGCCAGATAGAGCCCTGGCTCGGATATTATTTAGTGATTTGTGTTTACTCTCCTCTGAGCCCTCTGTTCTGATCGTTTGATGACTTTTCTGTGGGATTTTGGGTTTTTTTTTCTTTACTGCTTTGAAGAGGGGGTTTGGTGTAACCCACTTTATATGTTACAGCTAGAGGGAGCACCGTTTCCCAGTCTAGCACCACTCTTTCGTTTGTGCTTGCCAACTTCCAGAAGCAGTGCAGAGTAGTGGTTAATCACCAGGGCTCTTTCCAACTCCAAACCTCCTGGTGTGGCCTTGAACAAGTTAGTGAGCCAATCTGCATGCAGTTCCTCATCTATATATCAGGATGTCCGTAACTTCTACATTTTAGCAGTGTTAGGAATGAACATACACTAAGAACTTGTCTTTCCATGCCTATTGTTTTTCACCATTTATACTACCTCAATATCTTAATATAAATATGTATTGGTTTTATAATTAAAATGTACTACATATAAAATGTATATATAATACACACACACACACACACACACACACACACACACGATATCCCAAAGCAGTCCAAAGCAGAATATAATTTCTAGTATCAAAAATTTTGGAGTCTCTGGTCTGATGAATCATTTTGTTTTCTAAATAATATTGTATTTCAATTAAATAAAAACTTATTTTTTCTGTATTCCTATCATCTGCCATCTGAGTACTTGAAAATTCAGTGCAGCTCTCTTAATTCATTTTTATAGGTGGTTATCTAAGATAGAAAGAAGTTAAAATAGCCCATATAAATTCTCATAGTGTGTTAGGGCAACAGCATATAGAACCTTGAGCCCAGGCTGACCATTGTCATATTGTGGGGTGGGGGTGACATTCATTTAAGAGACCCCAGGAATGAAATAATGAGTCTCACTTCTTAGTCATCACTCTGTTTTCAATTCTGTCCCAAGAATAATAAGACCTCCCAAAGGTCATGAAGAAGCCCATGTCTGCTTTGTAATCATTCCATTTATTTTTACTTTTGTGGGCTGTCTTAGCCAATTTTATGCTGCTATAAGAAAATACTTGACACCATGTAATTTATAAAAGGCAAAAATTCACTTCTCATAGCTCTGGGTACTGGCAAGTACCAGATCATAATGTTTATCAGGAAGTGTGTCCGGTGAGGTTTGCAGTGTTTCCAGGATAGTTGTTGTGTCCTCTGAGGGGCGGGAATGTCATGACTCCATGTGGAGAAGGGACAAGACAGCAAGGGAGCACTCACTTTGACCTTGTCTGATAAATGTACCATTCCGACTCTTGTCAGCAGAGACCTCATGATGCAGTGGCCTTCCAAAGGCCTTGCTTCTTCATGCCACCACAATAGAACTACATTTCAACGTGATTCTTGTAGAAGAGACCGCTATTAAAATGATAGAATGTGGCCTGAAAGTTCAATTGCATGTCTACAGGCCTGGGTTTGATCCTCAGCACTGTACAAACCAGGCATAATGGCTCTTGTATCTATTATCCTAGTATTGAGGAGGTGAAGGCAGGAATTTCAAAGGCTCAAGGTTATCTTCAGCTGCATGCTAAATTTGAGACACATCATGACACTCTTTCTCAAAAAATAAAACCAAACACAACATCTCAAAACAATACACACACACACACACACACACACACACACACACACACACACACACACACACCAAACAAGCATAAAACAAAAAACAACCACAGAATGAGTCACCCAAACTGCAGCTATTGGTTGGTCACCTACACAACTTGGTAATGGATGAAAATTGATAATTTTACTGGCCTTCTATTAGAATTGCATAATATTCCATGAAATCATAATTTTGCATTGCATTCTTGAAACAGGCCAAGAAACCACAGGATGAAAGCAATGAGGAGCGTGGGTTTGGAATCGACAGACCTGTTGAAGCCATGTTCCTGAGGTCTGGAGCAAGGACTTGGCAGCAGAATTCGGAGGCTCAAGAGAGCTTCAGAAGGGGCCGCACAGCCCCTGTTTCCAGAGTTGATTTATGTTATGTTCAAACAAAACGCCTTGCTTCCTGAGTGCTGCTTTGGCTTCACTTCACCACAGTAGCCGTTCTTCTTCCAAAGCCATCAAGAAGAATTTGCTCGGTGGTCAAACAGCCATGAAGGTCTAGTGTTGCGCAATGTTCTCCAGCCAAGAAGGTTGTCTGCAGACAGCCCTGAGACAACTAGGGAAAGAAGAAACTGAAAATGAACCTGATCAAGCCAGGGACAGCACAATACATCCACTTCACATCAGGCATTTCAGCCTAGTCCAAAAGTCGCAGACTGAATCACAGATGGTGCTCAGCCATTGTTGTTTAAGACGTACTCGTGTTGTATTTATGTATACACGTGTGTACCTGCATGTGTTCATGTGTACAGCATGCATGCAGGAGCTTACAGAGGCCAGAAGAGGGTGTTAGATATGGAACTGGACTTAAGGCGGTTACAAGTTATTGCTGTGGGTTCTGGGAACTAAACTTGGGTCCTCTGGAAGAGGAGTTAGTGGTCTTAACTGGTGAGCCCTCTCTTCAGCTCTGAGTTCTCAGTCTTGAGCATACACTGTGTGTTAACTCAACACCTCCAAAACACTTTGTCCATGCTCTCACTAATGTGTTGATCACATCCTGTTTAGACTTACCTATTCATGTTTGCCAAGAGACCTTCATTTCTTCGAGGGTTGAGATAAGATTCTTCATCTTTATATTTTTCAAAGCCAAATGCAATGCCTATGTACAATAAGCATTACATGTTGGTGAGTGAATAAATGCATAAGTCAGTGCCTGGAGCCTATTCATAAGTTTATCATGCAGTTACAAGATCTGCTGAGACCTGGGAATGAAGCTGTGTTGATAGTGTGCTTGCCCAGCACGCATGAAGCCTTGTGTTTCATCCCCAGCACACCAATACTAGACATCATGGCACACATCTGTAATCCCAGTGTCTGTGAAGTAAAGACAGGAGGATCAGAGGTTCAAGGTCTTTCTATATTTTGCCTGTTGAAATACTGTCATCTCATGAACAAAACTGCATTTGCCAGACAAGGACACTGCTAAATGTAGGTGACCTTCAGCATGTAGACTAGAGCTGGAGGTGGAGAGATGAGTCTGGGGAGGTGGCGTGTTTGTCCTTATTGAAGTCACAGGAAGACCCCAATGCTTAGAGTAACCTGGATGAATTGCTTGCAGCTGAGGGAGTGTGGCCAGAAAGCATGTTTTCACGTGTGGCACAGTCCTGGTGTCTGAACAAGTGTTTGCAAAAGCCAAAGGGACTGTCAGTGGCCCACCTGAGCTACTTTTACCTTTTATTCAAAGGCATATAACCTGTGTAAGATGGTTGTTATTGATGCTGCTGCTGCATCCTAATAACAACTGTTACGAAAGGGAGCAGGCAATAACAGTGCTGTACTCCAGTGTAAACCACCTTCTAGAGTCTATGTGGGGGGTTATCTAAGCAGTTACATTTTCTAAATACAAATGTATTCCCCTGCTGTCCTTTTGTTCCATTTCTTTTGGGACAAGGTCTCCCTTTACCCTAGGCTGGCCTACTACTGCTCTGTAGCCTAGGCAGCCCTCTTATTTGAGCCTTCTAGATGCTAGGATAACAGGAACACAGCATTCTCCATGCCATAAACTTTCTGATCGAAGTAACTCAGATGGCATCCTTCTCATGTAGCCTTTTAGGTCACCTCCTGAAACTGAAACATTCTCTGATGATTGGCCTAGAGCAGTCTAGATCCAAGAGGCTTTGGAGACACAATGGCAGCGTTCAGTGCTTGTCGAAAACTGAATGCTGGGATTATTTTTAAGCTGTGTGATCATACAGATGAAATACCTCACCCAGATCTTGACCTGGAATGCTGTCTATTATTCCTGTGATCATGCCCTGATCCTAATCCCTTGTGAAATTCCCTTATTGGAATTCCTATCTTAGACCAAGGCCTGTGGTTATGAAGGATTTATGAGTGGCAAACTTTGGTTTTCTGAGAGCATCTGCTATTTAGAAAATGCAGAAGGCAGCTGGAGCCCAGTCTGATAAATAAATTGAGAAATCTGACTTTTTAATCTCATTCATATGTGAACAGAATTGATTTTCTGATGCATTTCCCAAACTGTATGTGAGAGCAATTCCAAACCAGGTTTCCACAAAGCTCCATAGTATGTCACGAACAATGGAATTAGCATGTCATCTAGATAGGTGACAGCCTTAAATAGTACTTAAAAAAAAAGAAAGCCTCTTTGTTAAAAATCTTATGGAGGCTGGTGATGTAGTTCATTTGGTAGAGTGCATGCCTAACTTTCACAAAAGCCTAGGTGCCAACCCCAACACTGCATAAAACAGGTCTAGTAGCTCACACTTGGGAGGTTGGCAGAGCAGGATCAGGACAAAGCTATCCTCATCTACAAAGGATGTTCAAGGCTAGTTTGGGATACACTAGATCCTGTCTCAAAAAAGAATCTTGTGAAATCTGCTTCTAAAAATTCAAAATTCCTGATGGTCCTAATTTTGTCTTCATGGGCAGGGCATGCACAGTATTTGGAGCCGAGTTTGTTACTTTGGTTGCCTGGACTGGTTGCTCTGATGGATATTTGAGTTTGAGTTTGTCACTGTGATCTTTGGTCTTTGGGTAGGGTAATGCCAGTCACTTGACTTCCTCACTAACTATGTTCTTGCTGGACTTGAGTCACAAGCCTCTGCTTTGCCTTAACTTCCTACATGCTGAGATGAGAATAGCTTGAAGCTGAGCAAAAAATGCTGATATGCTTAAAAGAAAGAACCCAATAAGCCAGATAAACAAACCTCAGGGAATTTTGACCAAGGGACGATGGCCAATTGAGCCTTGCAGCCAGCCAAAATACTATTTTACTTGAAATGGAGAGATAGTTCAGTCTCTGCCATGTTTGTCGGCACACTATTATCATAATAAATTTAATCATGCATTTAAGAAGAAGAAAAGACAGAAGAGAACATTTTCACAAGTTTTCATCAGCATCAAAGGAGGCAAAAATGGGCATCAAGCCAGTGATCGTCATCAATAGTGGGTCAGGTCCATGAGTAGGAGTAAGAAGGGTATACTGTCAGGGCCAGTGAGATGGCTCAGTGGTTAAAGGCTTGTTGTCAAACCTGACAAGCTGACCTTGATCCGAAGGAACTACACTGTGGAAGGAGAATTCAGCAAATTCTTCTTCAGCGAATTTCTTCCTTTTCACTCTCTCTTCTATTTACTCTGCTATCCTCCCCTCCCCTCCTATGCTGGTTGGTTTTATATCAACTTGACACAAGCTAAAGTCATCTGAGAGGAGGTAGCCTCCATAAGATCAGCTTGTAAGCAAGCCTGTAGGGCATTTTCTTAATTAGTGATTGAAGAGGGGAGGGCCCAGCTCATGGTTGGTAGAGTCATCCCTGGACTGGTGGGTCTGGGTTCTGTAAGAAAGCAGGCTGAGCAAGCCAGTAAGCAACCCTCCTCCATGGCTTCTGCATTTGCTCCTTCTTCCAGGTTCCTGCCCTGCTTGAGTTTCCTGACTGCTGTGATTATGAACTGTGATGCAGAATCATAAGCCAAATAAACACCGCCCCCACCTTGCTTTTGGTCATGGTGCTTCATCACCTCCCTTTCTCTTTCCTCTTCTCCTCTTTCCTATCTTACTTTATGGCCCTGGTTAGCCTGGAACTCACCAAGTTTGTTGCAAACCAAACTGGCCTCAGACCTCTTGTCTCAGCTTCCTGAACACTGGCCTCACAGGTGTGAGCCACCATGCCCACCTACATAACTTAAATGAATAGATTTTGGGTTTAAAAAATAAGGGATGCCCTACTAACATTTTGAAAACTACTGTAACATTGATTTCTTCCTCACTTTTCTTTCAGAAATAAGCACCACCGACCCAACTCTTTGGACTGTTAGTCTCCATCTGTTGGTAAACACCATATAAAACCAGTCAGGATATACAGAGGCAACGAGGGTGGATACTTTGCTCTTTCATCATCACCTGTCTGGAAGGAACTGGGTAGAATTTATTAAGAGGTTCAAATGTTATGAATACATGTGGGGACACCCTCATTCTCCTAGGTACCTTCGTGTAAGCCTTGCTGCAGAGCAAGGCTGAGTGACTCGTTATGACAGATAGTTGAAGGAGGTAATAAAGTTTGCCCAGACTCCTCTATCTAGAGTTTCCTTCTATGGATAGAACACATTGGTCAGACCAAATGCTGACAAACACTCAGAAAATCTAAAATACAACTGGAGGATCAGGCCTGAGGCTAGATGGTGGAGTAATAACAGTATGCACAAGCAAAAGAAAAAGAAAAGAAGCCAGAGATAAAGGTAGGAATTGAAGGAGATGAAAGACGGTTGTCACAGCTTGGGAAAGAAAGAGGGAAAAGAGGGGTGATCAAGCAATAAGTGACCATTGAATTTGGATTTCCTATGTGCGCATTTCAAGCTTTGTGAGACGTTCCTGTTAGTAGTGGCTCCCTTTCACACAAACTTTCTGAAGTGGGTCTCTTTCTCATGAACAAATTATCCTGGAGGAATAACAGGATGGGTAGTGATCAGTCATCCCATGGGCAAATCTCTTTAGCTTTCATGGCTGAGAATAGGTCAATACATGTTTTTATAGTCTTCAAAAACAGTTATGTTTATGATTATAATTA
Organism: Cricetulus griseus; assembly: GCF_003668045.3. Lineage (NCBI taxonomy): Eukaryota > Metazoa > Chordata > Mammalia > Rodentia > Cricetidae > Cricetulus > Cricetulus griseus. The sequence continues at coordinate 280,012,033 of NC_048595.1, read as the reverse complement.
TTCTGGGGGGTGGGGTGTTGCATGGCTCTGTGCACAACGCACAGTTGGAAGCGAGAGGACAACTTTGTGAAGTTGGTTCTCTCCTTCCGCCTTTTCATGAGTTCCGGGTTTGAAGTCAAGTCATCAGGCTTGCCTAGCAAGAATGCCTTTACCCGCTGAATCATCTCACCAGCCCTCAATACATTTTTTTAAATAGGAGGAAATTAAAACAAAAACATGTGACCACTGACTGTGCCTCATTTGACAATGCTATGGAGCTTTCCCCCCTCCTATACATAGATCACACTGGTCAGACCACATGCTGACTTATGCATTTGTTCCCACCAAATGAGTCAGTTGAGATTTTTAAAACACCCAAAACAAGAAACAAAAAACCAAATATCTCCCAATTGTCCTGGAAGCCTCTAAAAAAGGAACTGCTTGCTCTTCTTGGCTTACACTAACGAAAATAACCAAGAAAACCTGGCTTCACTATATTTCAAACAATAATATTAACTATTTCCACTCCACTTCTGGGAATAGAATTGTGAAAAACTATACACTGTCTTGGCATGCTTTCAAATTGGGGGTGTGTGAAAATGTTTGTTCCATAATTCAAGAAGCAATGGTGACAGCAAAGTTACTCTGTTTCCTAAAAAGGTCTCCATGTATACAGGAGCATATATCTAGGATGTGACAGATAGAGACAGCTGAAGAATGTCAGGTCCTGTGCATTGCCACCAAGATCTTACCTGTGTGGAACTACGCTAAGACTGGAGAAACATAATGTAAACCATAATGTAAACAGGGCTATCCCTGTTGGGATTTTTTTTTTTTACTTTTACAGTAGCCCCCCCACCCCCACCCCGCCACCCCAACAATGGTTTCAATGTCTATAGTTTTAGTTAACCACTGTTAATTAGCTTGTGATTTTCCTTCTGGAAGAAGGGGTCTCATGTAGCCCAAGCTGACCTCAAAATTGCTGCCAAGCTGAGTGCTGGGATCACAGGGACATTCCAGCATGCCCAGTTTTGTGTGGTGCTTTGAGAATGCTAGGCTAGCACTCTGCCAATTGAGCTACAGCCCCAGACAATTCTTGAGCTTTAGATAGCAAAGCCTTCACCATTAGGAAATTGTGTTCCTTCCTGTCTAGAACATGGCAGCCATTTTGTCCCACATATCCACACTGTAATATTATTCACCTGTTATTCACTCAGTAATTGTCTTGTTGAGCAAACTGAGTGTGATGATATGTAGGGTTTGGCATTCTCCAGGTTCAAGAATTCCTGGAGGTCTTGGCGTGTATCCTCTGTGGATACATTTTTGAATGATGTCATAGATAATGACAAGGTGGTGTGATTTAATGGAGAAAAGACTTAAAACACAGTCAAGGGTGTAAGTGAAAGCTGTTTGCTTCTGCTTCACCTTCTTCTGGAATTGAAATGCTGTGGTGTCTTAGTTCTCACTTTCTGGGAAAAGACTCAGAATGGAGATTTGTATGGCTGCAGATTTACCAGGGAATGTTCTTGAACATCAAGTAAAGGAGTAAATGAAGCACTGGTGAGTATAGGAGAAATTAAGCCAAGATGCTGTTACTAGTGAGATACCAGCTGGTCACACAGGGCTTGAGGCTGGAATGGTTCTTCAGAGTTATCGTGGATTAACTCAAAGGGAGTAGGTGCTTATCTCTCCACATCACTGGGTAGTCATCGGATACTGGCTAGTCTTGTAGAAATGAAGAAAACCTTGGCAAGGCAATTTCCTTTAAATGGGGGCTTTCCCCAAGGAAGTCCAACTGCAGGTTTTGACAGTCAACATATCTGATAGCTAAAGAATTAACAAATGCCTTTCGCCTCAAGGAGGACCAGGCTTGGGCATTGAAGTATTTACTACAACCCATGCCTTACACCTCTTGAATTTAACATGGTGTGTTCATTTCAACTAACAAGCATTTTCCAGAGTTCTGTTTGGGCTCAATTCTTTGATAAATTCACAAAAGGCAGATGACTGGAAAAAACGACAGCACCTCCTCAACAGTTGGCCCTGAGGCCTCAACTTAAACACATTGCTTTTCTTACCGCCATTTCCATGGCTAAAATCTGTCCTGGTTTAGACATCTATCTGGAGGGTTGACAAGATCTTAGTCTTGAGGGGTCTGAGCCCCTCCCTCAGGTTCTTTTCAGGCTGTGGGGTCTATGTTTGTTCATTTACCATCAAAATAATTGGGCAGGGGAAATGTAAAGGAATACACTGGTGTGACAGCTAGACACTAAAATTATTCCTTCTTTGTGACATTTGTGTAATTTGGGTCATTTTATCCATGGGAGTAAACTTACCATCCAAGATGACGGCCTTCTCCATGTCTTCGGGTCTCAGGGCATGAGGTCTTGATGTAACTAAGTGGCAGCCATGATTTAAAATTTAACGAGAATCTCTCTGTGATGCTCAGTGGAAGAGATATTGCTCTGGAGACCAAGACCTTCAAACCACAGAGACAAAAGTTTCAGGGTTGGGATTTTCCAATTTATTGTGTATATATACATCATTGTGTATATTTTACCTCCACTTCCTGTTTGGTGGAGCTGTATCGCAGGCTACATGGGAGCACATCACAGTAAATGGGCTATAGGCTTGAGAGGTGTATAGTAGTTGCAGAATGGTGTTCCAGTCTTGCAGGTCATCTCTGAGCTAATGTCTTGACTGCACCTTTGAACAGTTGTTTGCACAACATCATCAGGTTGGAAAGTTCTAGATGATAAATATAGGACCAGTGAGTACCCTGATCTTGCACCTGCTGTTGCAACTCTTAAGCTCTACTGTGGTACCCTTGTCTAATTGAAATCCTATGGCAATTGGATTTCTCTGCAGGAGCTGTTATACCAGTCTGGTTGAGGCTTGGCAAGAAATTTTATGCTTGGAATGCACATTTCTTTTTTCAATCAAGATGAGGTCCTTCTTCCTAGGCAGTAGTAGTTTGATCAACTCAACTTGTGGATATACTGGACAGATGGTGCCAAACTTGGAAGGCAGTAATGGCTCTGTTCTGCTGGCTTGCCTGTGGCAATAACTGGCACAGTTTTATTTATGGGTAGCTATATTACTTGGCTCTTATGGCCCCTCTATGGCTGGGCACCAGTACTGGGGAAGATGATGACAGAGCTGGCTGTTGTCAGAGGATCAGGCCATTTTGTTTTGTTATTTAGTCAGCCTTCAGTAGTAGATGTTCTTGGGTGGGCATTACCATGACAAACTAAGTCTCCCATGATTTGAATACACTCCCATATGTCCAACCACATGCCTTTTCCTGAGATTTCCTGGTCTCTGACTCTCCTTGTTGTGGTGGTTTGAATAAAAATGCCCCCCATGGGCTCATATATACCTGGTACCCAGTTGGTGAAACTGTTTGGGAAAGATTAGGAGGTGTGACCTTATTTGCAAAGGTGTGTCAAGGGAGGGTATTTGAAGTTTCAAAAGTCCATGCCATTCCCAATTAGTAGTCTCTCTCTCTCTCTCTCTCTCTCTCTCTCTCTCTCTCTCTCTCTCTCTCTCTCTGTGTGTGTGTGTGTGTGTGTCTCCCTCTTTCTGCTTGCCTCATGTTTCTGGATGTAATCTCTCAGCTATTGCTCCAATGCCATGCCTACCTGCCTGCTGCCATGCTCCCACCCATGTTAGTCATAGGCTCTCCCCTTTGGAATTGTGAATGCCCACATCAAATGTTTCTTTAGTAAGCTGATTTGTCATGGTGTCTTTTCACAATAAAAAGTAACCGAGACACTCATCTTTTCCATTTTCTTTCAGTCATCACACCATTTATGCATTGAGAAGGGGGAGAGGGACTTGCAGAGATATAAACTGTCTTTCTTCATAATTAGTTTTGTCTATTCATTCCAAATAACTAATATAGTGTTCTGCTAACTTCTAATAGTTCCCTTTCAATAATACACTTAAGGACCCAGGAAATGACCAATGAGTCTATGGATCCAGTACACTTACTGTGAGCTGCCTCTGGGTTAAGACATCATATGACCTGGTTTCCACACCCCTGTGCTACTAAGGGTCCGCCATGATAGTTTGGGCATTGGTAATAAATGCTAGCCCCAGACCCTATGTAAAACAGTTCTCAAGATGTCTAAATGAGCTGGACACACTGGTGTATTCCCTCAGTAAGTGCTATTTGTGAGACTGAAATGGAGAATTGCTTGAAATATTTATGTATTTACTTTTCCTACCATGTAGTCACCTACAAAAACCCTGGGGAAATTCACCGCACTGATTTGCCATAGTGCAGTATGGTCCTTTTCCCTTGGGATCCCATCTTGTCTCCAGTCAGTGGATCTATGTCAGACTGGCTCAGTTCTAGGTACTGAATATAGGGTTGAGCATTTTTATTAGAATGACTGCCCACTATTCTCCCACAATAGATTTTTGTGGTCCTGCTCAAGTAGTGTTCTTATAAGCTACTTATCCATGCCAGGAGGCCAAATTCTTTATCCCTTGTAGAACCTCTATGCCAGCCAGGTTCCCTGGTTCATTACTACAATCTCTTCACACCAGGCCTCTTGGATGGTCATGCCAAGAATTGTGTCTCTTTTCCTTAAGCAAGACCACTCTCTTCCACCAGCCCCTTGCCCAGTGCTTCACTGAACAGGCTGCTCTACTATGCCTAGTGTCCATTTTCACGCTCTCACTTCTGTGAGCCTCTGGCTTCCTCACCTTCACCACAGCAGCTCCAGCTCCATCCCTGTTGTAGCATTTGAATTTCCAATTGGCCCAGAGCCATCCTGGCAGGGTATTAGCACAGCCTCCCACAGCCCTTACAAAAACAAGAAGTGCTTCCGGGTCATCAGATCTTTCTCACTGTCCAAGTTCGTGTTCCTTTCTTGACCCATCACCTTGGGATCCAATCACAGCTGCTCTCCTAGCTCTCGCTAGCACAGGTAGCCAAGTCCTGTAGGTCCAGTAGCAGAGATCCTTTCTTTGTCTAGAAGGCTCAGACCTACCCACGGTGACTCAGAAGACTTGATCCTAGTTGTTAGCATGATGTCTAGTAAGACAAAGGGGACTCATTTGTAAGAGGATTTTGTGAAGTCTTTGAACAAGGGATGAGGAATGTCGGACTTAACAGAGGGCCTCTTCAGTGAATAGCCCTCAAAACGTGCAGTTTACCTTAATATCCATGTGGCATCTCTTACCTCATTTAAATGTTGCCTTCCCTCCCAATTTTGAGTACCACCCCAGCCTCCTTGTTCTTTCCAATCTCACCATAGCACCAGCGTGTTTCCTCAGTGACTTTATCTTTCCCACCTCTGTGATGTAGGCTCAAGGAAAGCAGAGAGTTTTTTTTACCAGCTTTGTTTGCTCCTGAAGAAACTGAAATAAAAAAGTGTGGTGGCCAGGAGGACAAAGGGGTCATTTATTGATGATAAAGTCATGGTAAACATGTCCAATGTACAGCCAAGTATAACTATGAATGTGGCACAACACAAAATCACACATTTTCTTAAGATGTTATAAGATTTGGTGTCAGGAAGGGGGTGGTGGGTAGCTTGACGGTGCAGCTTCATTGAGTTTGAACTTTGTGGAAGACAATGTGAAGCTGTGAAGTCAAAAGGTTGGACAAGTGTGTCAACAGATTGTCATTAAGATGCTGCTTCCACGTTCCCAGAAAGATTTGTCGACTGACTGACTGAATTTGCAATGGCTTCATCATCAGTGTAGCTCTTAAGTTAGCCATTTCCCTCAGGGGTTGTCACTGGTTTTGATCTATTCCCATTACGAATATCGCATCCTTAGGAAAACAAACAATTTGAAAGTTATGAAAGTTAATGAAGCTCATATTTCTCAAAAGACAAAAGTGAACTGAATAATTTAAACAGCTAATAAACTACTTCATTGTTTTGATAATCTCAGGGCTACAAAGTTTGCAACAAATAAATAAATGGGGAGAAAATATGCTAACTGAGGAACAGTAAATCAATTTCCATGCAGCCAGGCATGGTGACACATGCTTGGGATCCTAGCACTTAGACAGTGGGAGGAGAAGATCAGAAGTTTAAAGCTCTCTTTGGTCATGTGTCAAGTTCAGGGCAAGCCTGAACTATGTTTTTTTGTTTTGTTTTGTTTTTTTCAAGAATGAATAAATAAACAGGTAAATTAAGAAATGTCCTTCCTGACATGTGGGTATGATGTTTGTGGGAAGGCATGTTGAAGTACTTAAAGAAATGAAGTTTTAAAAGGAAAACTTTTATTTTCCTCCTGTGCGCAGTCCATTCTCCTGACTGTCCTTATTTACTGTCTTGGCAATGGATGGGGACTTCTCATTTAGCTCTGACTCCTCTTCAGTCCTCTTCTCCATCACAAGTAGTCAGCACAGAGTCTTAATTCCAGCCCTTATCACCCCTTCTTTTTTTAAAATTATTTTTCTCAATCCCTATCATGATTAGGCCTCATCTTGGCCACATCCCTCAGGAGCTAAGACAGGGAGTTAAAAGAACCATTTCTCCAAATACTATCCCCAAGAGCAATGGTTCCCAACCTGTGGATTGTGACCTGTTCACAGAGGTTTCCTAAGACCATCCTGCATATCAGATATTTACATTTTGATTCATAACACTAGCAAAATTATTGTTATGAAGTAGCAATGAAAATAATTTTATGGTTGGGAGTCACCACAACAAGAGGAACTGTATTAAGGGGTCACAGCATCAGGTAGGTTGAAAACTCCTAGAAGGAGCCTGGTTTCTTAGAGAGTGACATCCATGCCACAGTTGGCTTTTTAGCCAGGTCATGTGGTGAGGCTTAAACTCATGTAGCCATAGCTGCTTATGAAAACTTGTTTACAAACCCTTGTGGGATATTTGTGTCCCCACAAAGGAAATATTAAGATTCAGTGTAGTGAGCCCCTTGTCTTTGATTACAGGTTACAACGATACCTTCTTGCATTCAGGCTATTGCTGTTACAAGTGACAGCACCTGTGTCCCCTGCTGTGACGGCTACACTAGGTAGATGGTAGCAGTGGCATTTTAACCATCTTAGACTGAGACTAAAGGGCATGGAAGTGCTTTTTATTTACAAGCACCACTTGTCAGAAACAGTTCAGAACTCCCTCCCTCATAGTTTCAAGATGTTTGCAAGCTCTTTTTATTTTCAATACTTCATATTCTAAGAATATTTTTTTTCTCATCTCCCAGCCAAGTTCCCAATACCTTTTTGACTTTATGTTTCACACCATTAACCCTCCCTTCTGGATTAGCCTTGTGTGCATAAATGATTATGGAGATGATAGAACAGATGATGAAATGGATTGTTACAGAATGTGGGATTTCACGAACCAAAAGACATAAAAGTGTTGCAATCTGGGTGGAGCAGGAATGGGGGGGTGTGGGTATGCAGAAAAAAATGTTATTAAAGGACTTCAGTGCTCGATTGGGCAAGCAGGCAGAGCCCAGGGTTAACTCAGGACTCTGCTGGCTGGCCTGAGGCTCATCTAGTGGCGTCCAGATAACTGTGGCAGGTCTGATGGCAAATACTCTAAATGGACTCTACCTGGATTGTTGTGACCAGTCACTGATACTCTGCTGAGCATCAGTGGCTAAGTGTGCCAATCTGAGAGAGGGTAAAGGCGATTGAAATATAAGATGTATATTTTAAGTGTTGTGTGAAATCATAAACCTTTGCCAGTTTTGTGTGTGTCAGGTGTCTTGCCCCACTTGATGGCATATGATTTTCATTGTTTATTGAATCTCTGTATGTGTCTAGTGTTGTGTGTATATGTGTGGTATATGTGTATGCTTGTGTAGGTGTATGGGGATGTGTGGAAGCCTGAGATTGGGTTTCTCAATCACTCTCCACACTAAGTTTTGAGACAGAGTCTCTCTATGGCCTGGAACCCACTCATTTGGATAGACTGGCTGGCCAGCAAACTCCAAAAATCCTCCCCTTTGTCTTTCCAGTGTTGTAGCATCACATGAAGCCCTGACATATCATAGGGGAAGTCCCTTAACCCCTTTGCCTTCTTCAGGAATATTGTAACGACTTTGCCCTTTCACATGAGCTTCAGAATCAGTGCGCCAATGTCCAAGAAAAATAATTTTGGGAATAAACTTAATCAGTCATTGAATCTGCTATCTCGGAACTGATGTCCTTGCAAAACTGAACTTTCTGACCTAAGAAGTTACTATGTCCCTCCATTTGTATCTTGTTTTTTGTTGTTGTTGTTTGTTTGTTTGTTTGTTTGTTAAGACTCATGTATATGTTTGGAGTGGGCATGCATGCACCAAGGCACATATGTGGCTGTCAGGGGAGAGAGCCTAAGTGTCAATTGTTGCCTTTCACCTTGCTCGACACAGAGCCCATTGTTGTTTTCTCCAAGCTAGCTGACTAGATTCTGGGGACCTCTGTCTCTGCTCTACACTTTGCAGTAGGAGCTCTGGGGTTACAGATGTGCATCCTGCATTCAGCTTATTTGGGTCCTGGGGATCTGATCACTGGTGTGCATACATGCACAGCAAATGCTTTTACCCACCGAGCCATCGCCCTAGCCCTGTTGTCACTTTTTTATTAATACTTTTCATCAAATTAAGTTATATTACTGTAATGTCTTCAATTTCATTGGATGCTTTTTTTCTGAATCTACTAAAATAATCAATCCCTCCCTTCCACATGTTGTGTCCATCGTATGAATAGATTTTCTGAATTCTCACTACTACTACACATGCATCTAACATAAATCTCATTTGATTAAGATATATCACATCACACAGGACTGTGGTAGACAGATTCAATTTGCCAACACTGGTTTTGCCTCTACTTTTATGCATTTGTTTTCTAATTTTGGATTTAAAAAAAACGAGTAAAATAAGTGGAGATATCATTTCCTGTTTGCCTGCTTTCTGGAGAGTTTAGTTAAATCTGAGACTATTCATCCCTGAGTGTGAGGAGTGTGCCCCTCCAGGACCACTCAACCTGAGGGAAGGTTTTTAAAAATTCTGATTTAATTTATTAACAGTTGCTAAATTGTTCACATTTTTGCTATTATTGCCTGAAGCATCTTTTATTATTTCTGTTTTTTGGGGGGGTTGTTTTGTTTTTTTGTTCTTTTGTTTCTTTTTCGAGACAGGGTTTCTCTGTGGCTTTGGAGGCTGTCCTGGAGCTAGCTCTTGTAGACCAGGCTGGCTTCGAACTCACAAAGATCCGCCTGTCTCTGCCTCCCGAGTGCTGGGATTAAAGGTGTGCACCACTGCCGCCCAGCCCTTGTTATTTCTGTTTTTAAAAGAAATTTTCCACTTCACTTAAAATCTGAAATATAGTTTTATTAATCTACTCACTTTTGTTACATACATTTATAACTTCTTTATCTATGATTTAATGTTTTAGACTTAATATTTGTTATTTCTGCCCTTTGTCCCTTTTTCTCCATCTCTTTTGCAAGAGATTTTTCTATTTATTGGTTTTTATAAAGATACAGTTGTCCGCATCTTGATCCTCTTTGTAGTGTTTATTTTAACTAGTTTCAAATTTTCTGTTCTTGTTATTTTTGCTCTTCCCCCTGCCTTGGGTTGATTGTGTTGTTTTCCAAAATTAGCCTATGAAGCTGGATGCTGAATTCAAAAATTAAAACAATTAATAAATGCAATACAATGGCATACAAATCCCTTTTCTCTATACTACTCTTCCCCATTAGTATGGAATTTATAAGTTCTCTCTTTTTTTCAGTGTTCTAAGATTTCTAGACATCTTAGCATGCAATTTTAATTAACAGGTTGAACTAGCTAAATTGGATCTTTTTGAAGAATTCAGTCCTTTCTACTTGCCTTGCACCCTGTTCCCTCCCAGTCCACTTACATGCTGTTATTATCTAGCATTTTGTTGTATCTTATTTAAATTTTTAATTTTAGTTAGAGTTCCTACTGCTCTAACAGACAAGTAGTCCCCATTTTGACTCTTAAGTTCATTCTTTCTAAGTTCCCAAACTGTCCCCTGACCTACCTTGGCTTTCAGAGCCCTCCAGAGTGTGGACTTCTGTCTGGCCATGACTTAGGGGGTGTCAAAACCATCCAAACACTCACATTCAAGAAACTCTCGCTCTTTCTGAGAACTGTTTGCCTCAGACAAATTTCCCCTCTCTAGAGATGATCAAACAGTGGCCACTCTCTTACCCTTTTCCTGTTTTTATACCTGATGCATACTGTTTTCTCTCTAATGAAACAACTCTAGGGGAATTTTCTAGTACCCCTGAAAACCTGCTTTTAAAAACAATGGTCACGAAATATTTCCCCTCTTACTAAATTCCAGGAATTGCTGTCAGTGCCCCTTTCCTGTCCCTGAGGCAGAAGTCTAGGGGCTTTATTGGCAAGTTAACTCCTTTGGGGTCAGAAGGTTTGTGAAATTTGAAAACAAACAACCCCAAACCAGAGGGGAAGCTGGACTTGTCAGAATGCACACTGAATGTCCTGATAAAACGTGTCAGTGAAATCTTTTAAGACAGTGAGCTCTAATCTGGCAAGCACAGCACAAACAAGAATGAAGATAAGAGGGAAATAGGATCGGTCACTCGGGTTTCAGGAGAAAACCTGAAACAGCCACTGGAAAATGAAAGCGATTGAATTGTCACCCAAATGCTGCTGGGAAAGGAGAGCTAGTTGGTTCTGACATAGGGTAAAAAGAGGGACTCAGCGTACAACAGAGAAACCAATACACCCATGCCCAGAGTTAAAGGAGTCTCTTTCCATACATCCCCAGCTTAATACAGTAGGCTCTTGATTTCATAATCTCAAAGCTTATTATACACCACATTCATAAAAGAGTTGGTGGAGGAAGGCTGGCCCGTGACTGCATGAAGACAGAACAAATATCTTCCCGGACAAGCAGCTCCCTCACCCCCCATGTGGAGGCAGTAGAGGGGACAATGACAGGTCTCTGGAAGATGTTGCCACAAAACAGAGCTGACTTGAGCTGACTTCTGACTTAGGAACTGGAAGGGAGGTAGTTCCTGTGAGGGCAGGGAAAATTTTGTTTGCAAAATCTGTACTCAGGATGGTGGGTTTGGTTTTTCAGAATCAGTGAAATGGGTTTTCCTAAGAGAGGCAATCACATCTTGGTTTGATAGTGGGGAAAGCCCTTCCACATATGCAAAATTGGAGAGCTTCCTCTTTTCTTCTGTGCTGCATCCTTCCTTGCATCTCATCCTCCGGGCAGATTTGCTGTTGGGAGACTTTGCTTCATCTTTGACAGTCTTTTTTCTTTTTATGTGATAAAAAATTTTGCCTGCATGAATGTATGTGCACCATGCATGGTGCCCATGGAGATCAGACAAGAGTGTTGAATTCCCTGGAACTAGATTTACAGATGGCTGTGAGCCACCATGTGGATGCTGGGACTCAAACCTGGGTCCTGTGGAAGAGCAGCCAATGCTCTTAACTACTGAGCCATCTCTCCAGCCCCATCTCGGAGTGTCTTAAATGTCACTTTTCTTTTTTTTTAATATTTTTATTTTTTATTATGTGTGTTATGTGTGGGTTTATAGATGTGAGTGCAGTGCCCAAGGAAGCCAGAAGAGGGTGTAAGATCCCCTGGAACTGGACTTGCAGACAGTTGTGAGGTCCCTGAAAAGGGTGCTGGGAATTGCCCATAACCATGGAGCCATCTCTCCAGCTCAAGTTGCACTTTTCTCTCTTTGCATAGGACTTGCTTCAGTCACCCGTCTGGAAGAATTTGGCCAATGCTGACCATGTTCACAATATTGTTAATATAGAACCTGTCAAATGGGCATTTGGGATATATCTTTTGTAAGCCTTTTCATACTCTATTTAGATTCAGTTTCTTCCCCCACTTCATCTCACTCTATAGCCGGGGCTACCTTCACACTTGCTATGTATCCTGGACTGGCTTCAAGCTTGTGGACCTCCTGCCTCAGGTTCCCAGGAGCTGGCCTTACAGGTATGAGATACCATTCGTGGATTAGATCTCACTTTTTCTTAAGACTGAAGTCTGTTGTGTCTTTAAATTTTTCTGTCTTCAATAGAATAGCTCATGTTTAATTTGTACCATATCCATGTAGGCTCCCAGGGCCCTCTCATAGCATCTGGGAATCAACTCTCCTCCTCTCCATTCATGTTCCCAGGTTGTAGGATTCATTGTCAGAGCTGGGAATTGAACCCAAGGCCCTGTGCCTCCTAGGCAAGTGTTCTACCATTGAGCTACAATCCCACACATGCACACATACACACACACCACACATAAACACACACCACACACATATGCACACTACACACACATTCACACCTACACACATACACCACACATACACCACACACACATGAACACCACAGACACACCACCCCCACACACACACCACACACACCATACACACAGGCATAAGTAAACACACACATTCACACATACACCACACACACACATCACACATACCACAGACACATGCACACCACAGACACCACACACACACACACACACACACACACACACACACACCACATACCACAGACACATGCACACCACAGACACCACACACACACA